>NW_026736594.1:0-65026 GCF_949786415.1 Peromyscus eremicus | reverse complement strand
CTCGCGTCTGTTACCAGCATGTACAGTGTATTGGACTGAAGAGGAGGTACTGTTCTTGTCAGTTTCCTAAGCAGAGTTGAACTAGATATGGCTCATGTGTGTAGGAAGCACAGTTCTTTTGTTCTGAGCAAGCTCACTGTTTGGACACCATAGGAAACACAGTAGAGTAGAAGAGTGCTCTTTTCTCAAAAGCAGAGTGTGTTTCTTGTAAGGCGAGCTAGCGTTTGTTTCCCAGTCCTAAATGGACTTGAATCACATGCAGTTTCTGGTCCTACAAGCAAGAGTTGTTTTCTGGTAAGAAGAGTCACTATTGACCTGCCATTGCCATACACAGGACAAATAACACTGGCGTCTTTTCCCAGCAAGTACAGTGTATTGGATGGAAGAGGATCTACTGTTCTTGTCAGGTTCCTAAGCAGACTTGAACTAGATATGGCCGTGTGTGTAGGAAGCACAGTTTTTTTTTTTCTGAGCAAGCTCACTGTTCGGAACCCATAGGAAACACAGTAGAGTATAGAGTGCTCTTTCCTCAAAAGCAGAGTGTGTTTCTTGGAAGACGAGCTACCGATGGTTCCAAGTCATAAATGGAGTTGAGTCACATGCAGTTTTTTGTCCTACGAGCAAGAGTTGTTTTCTGGTAAGACGAGTCACTATTGTGCTCCAATAGCCATACACAGTGCAAATAGCACTCGCGTCTGTTCCCCGCAAGTATAGTGTATTGGACTGAAGAGGAGCTACTGTTCTTGTCAGTTTCCTAAGCAGAGTTGAACTAGATATGGCCCGTGTGTGTAGGAAGCACAGTTCTTTTGTTCCGAGCAAGCTCACTGTTCGGACCCCATAGGAAAGACAGTAGAGTAGAAGAGTGCTCTTTTCTCAAAAGCAGAGTGTGTTTCATGTAAGGCGAGCTAGCATTTGTTTCTGAGTCCTAAATTGAGTTGAATCACATGCAGTTTCTGGTCCTACGAGCAAGAGTTATTTTATGGTAAGAAGAGTCACTATTGCACTGCCATTGCCATACACAGGACAAATAGCACTGTTGTCTGTTCTCAGCAGTACATTGTATTGGACTGAAGAGGATCTACTGTTCTTGTGAGGTTCCTAAGCAGAATTGAACTAGGTGTGGCGGTGTGTGTAGGAAGCTCGATTTTTTGTTCTCAGCAAGCTTACTGTTTGGACCTCATAGGAAACACAGTAGTGTAGAAGAGTGCTCTTTTCTCAAAAGCAGAGTGTGTTTCTTGTAAGGCGAGCTAGCGTTTGTTTCCTAGTCCTAAATGTAGTTGAATCACAGGCAGTTTCCGGTCCTATGAGCAAGAGCTGTTTTCTGGTAAGAAGAGTCAATATTGCGCTGCCATTGCCATACACAGGACAAATAGTACTGGAGTCTCTTCCCAGCAAGTACAGTGTATTGGACTGAAGAGGATCTACTGTTCTTGTCAGGTTCCTAAGCAGAATTGAACTAGATATGGCCGTGTGTGTAGGAAGCACAGTTCTTTTGTTCTAAGCAAGTTCACTGTTCGGACCTCTTAGGAAACACAATAGAGTAGAAGAGTGCTTTTTTCTCTAACTCAGAGTGTGTTTCTTGTAAGGCGAGTTAGTGTTTGTTTCACAGTCCTAAATGGAGTTGAATCACATGCACTTTCTGGTCCTACGAGCAAGAGTTGTGTTCTGGTAAGAAGAGTAACTATTGTGCTCCCATTGTCATACACAGGGCAAATAGCACACGCGTCTGTTCCCAGCATGTACAGTGTATTGGACTGAAGAGGATCTACTGTTCTTGTCAGGTTCCTAAGCCGAGATGAACTAGATATGGCCGTGTGTGTAGGAAGCACAGTTCTTTTGTTCTGAGCAAGCTCACTGTTCTGGCCCTATAGGAAACACAGTAGAGTAGAAGAGTGCTCTTTTCTCAAAAGCAGAGTGTGTTTCTTGTAAGGCGAGCTAGCGTTTGTTTCCCAGTCCTAAATGGAGTTGAATCACATGCAGTTTCTGGTCCTAGAAGCAAGAGTTGTTTTCTGGTAAGAAGAGTCACTATTGTGCTGCCATTGCCATACACAGGACAAATAGCACTGGCGTCTCTTCCCAGCAAGTACAGTGCATTGGACGGAATAGGATCTCCTGTTCTTGTCAGGTTCCTAATCAGACTTGAACTAGATATGGCCATGTTTGTAGGAAGCACAGTTTTTTTTGTTCTGAGCAAGCTCACTGTTTGGACCCCGTAGGGAACACAGTAGAGTAGAAGAGTGCTCTTTTCTCTAAAGCAGAGTGTGTTTCTTGTAAGGCGAGCTCGCCTTTGTTTACCAGTACTAAATGGAGTTGTCACAGGCAGTTTTTGGTCCTACGAGCAAGAGTTGTTTTATGGTAAGAAGAGTCACTATTGCGCTGCCATTGCCATACACAGGAAAAATTCCACTGGCTTCTATTCCCAGCAAGTACAGTGTATTGGACTGAAGAGGATCTACTGTTCTTGTCAGGTTCCTAAGCATAATTGAACTAGATATGGCCGTGTGTGTAGGAAGCACAGTTCTTTTGTTCTGAGCAAGGTCACTGTTCGGACCCCATAGGAAACACAGTAGAGTTGAATTTTGTTCTTTTCTCAAAAGCAGAGTGTGTTTCTTGTAAGGCAAGCTAGCGTTTGTTTCCCAGTCCTAAATGGAGTTGAATCCCATGCAGTTTCTGGTCTTACGAGCAAGAGTTGTTTTCTGGTAAGGAAAGTAACTATTGAGCTCCCATTGCCATACACAGTGCAAATAGCACTCACGTCTGTTCCCAGCAAATACAGTGCATCGGACTGAAGAGGAGCTACTGTTCTTGTCAGTTTCCTAAGCAGAGTTGAACTAGAGATGGTCGGTGTGTGTAGGAAGCACAGTTCTTTTGTTCTGAGCAAGCTCACTGTTTGGACCCCATAGGAAACTCAGTAGAGTAGAAGAGTGCTCTTTTCTCAAATGCAGAGTGTGTTTCTTGTAAGGCGAGCTAGCGTTTGTTTCCCAGTCCTAAATGGAGTTGAATCACATGCAGTTTCTGGTCCTACGAGCAAGAGTTGTTTTCTGGTAAGAAGAGTCAATATTGCGCTGCCATTGCCATACACAGGACAAATAGCACTGTTGTCTGTTCTCAGCAGTACAGTGTATTGGACTGAAGAGGATCTACTGTTCTTGTCAGGTTCCTAAGCAGAATTGAACTAGGTGTGACGGTGTGTGTAGGAATCACGTTTTTTTTTGTTCTGAGCAAGCTCACTGTTCGGACCTCATAGGAAACACAGTAGAGTAGAAGAGTGCTCTTTTCTCTAAAGCACAGTGTGTTTCTTGTAAGGCAAGCTAGCGTTTGTTTCCTAGCCCTAATTGGAGTTCAATCACAGGCAGTTTCCGGTCCTATGAGCAAGAGTTGTTTTCTGGTAAGGAAAGTTACTATTGTGCTCCCATTGCCATACACAGTGCAAATAGCACTCGCGTCTGTTCCCAGCAAGTACAGTGTATTGGACTAAATAGCAGCTACTGTTCTTGTCAGTTTCCTAAGCAGAGTTGAACTAGATATGGTCGGTGTGTGTAGGAAGCACAGTTCTTTTGTTCTGAGCAAGCTAACTTTTTGGACCCCATAGGAAACACAGTAGAGTAGAAGAGTGCTCTTTTCTCTAAAGCAGAGTGTGTTTCTTGTAAGGCGAGCTAGCATTTGTTTCCCAGTCTTAAATGGAGTTGAATCCCGTGCAGTTTCTGGTACTATTGTCAAGAGTTGTTTTATGGTAAGAATAGTAAGTATTGCGCTGCCACTGCCATACACAGGACAAATAGCACTGGAGTCTGTTCCCAGCAGTACAGTGTATTGGACTGAAGAGGAGCTACTGTTCTTGACAGGTTCCTAAGCAGAATTGAACTAGATATGGCCTGTGTGTAGGAAGCACAGTTCTTTTGGTTTGAGCAAGTTCACTGTTCGGACCTCTTAGGAAACACAATAGAGTAGAAGAGTGCTTTTTTCTCTAAATCAGAGTGTGTTTCTTGTAAGGCGA
This sequence comes from Peromyscus eremicus, assembly GCF_949786415.1. NCBI lineage: Eukaryota > Metazoa > Chordata > Mammalia > Rodentia > Cricetidae > Peromyscus > Peromyscus eremicus. The sequence continues at coordinate 61,029 of NW_026736594.1, read as the reverse complement.
GCTAGCATTTGTTTCCCAGTCCTAAATGGAGTTGCATCCCATGCAGTTTCTGGTCCTAGGAGCAAGAGTTGTTTCTGGTAAGAGGAGTCACTATTGCGCTGTCATTGCCATACACAGGACAAATAGCACTGGCGTCTGTTCCCAGGAAGTAGAGTGTATTGGACTGAAGAGGATCTACTGTTCTTGTCAGTTTTATAAGCAGAATTGAACTAGATATGGCCGTGTGTGTAGGAAGCACAGTTTTTTTGTTCTGAGCAAGCTCACTGTTTGGACCCCATAGGAAACACAGTAGAGTAGAAGAGTGCTCTTTTCTCTAAAGCAGATTGTATTTCTTGTAAGGCGAGCTAGCATTTGTTTCCCAGTCCTAAATGGAGTTGAATCACATACAGTTTCTGGTCCTACGAGCAAGAGTTGTTTTCTGGTAAAGAAAGTCACTATTGCTCTCCCATTGACATACACAGTGCAAATAGCACTCGCGTCTGTTACCAGCATGTACAGTGTATTGGACTGAAGAGGAGGTACTGTTCTTGTCAGTTTCCTAAGCAGAGTTGAACTAGATATGGCTCATGTGTGTAGGAAGCACAGTTCTTTTGTTCTGAGCAAGCTCACTGTTTGGACACCATAGGAAACACAGTAGAGTAGAAGAGTGCTCTTTTCTCAAAAGCAGAGTGTGTTTCTTGTAAGGCGAGCTAGCGTTTGTTTCCCAGTCCTAAATGGACTTGAATCACATGCAGTTTCTGGTCCTACAAGCAAGAGTTGTTTTCTGGTAAGAAGAGTCACTATTGACCTGCCATTGCCATACACAGGACAAATAACACTGGCGTCTTTTCCCAGCAAGTACAGTGTATTGGATGGAAGAGGATCTACTGTTCTTGTCAGGTTCCTAAGCAGACTTGAACTAGATATGGCCGTGTGTGTAGGAAGCACAGTTTTTTTTTTCTGAGCAAGCTCACTGTTCGGAACCCATAGGAAACACAGTAGAGTATAGAGTGCTCTTTCCTCAAAAGCAGAGTGTGTTTCTTGGAAGACGAGCTACCGATGGTTCCAAGTCATAAATGGAGTTGAGTCACATGCAGTTTTTTGTCCTACGAGCAAGAGTTGTTTTCTGGTAAGACGAGTCACTATTGTGCTCCAATAGCCATACACAGTGCAAATAGCACTCGCGTCTGTTCCCCGCAAGTACAGTGTATTGGACTGAAGAGGAGCTACTGTTCTTGTCAGTTTCCTAAGCAGAGTTGAACTAGATATGGCCCGTGTGTGTAGGAAGCACAGTTCTTTTGTTCCGAGCAAGCTCACTGTTCGGACCCCATAGGAAAGACAGTAGAGTAGAAGAGTGCTCTTTTCTCAAAAGCAGAGTGTGTTTCATGTAAGGCGAGCTAGCATTTGTTTCTGAGTCCTAAATTGAGTTGAATCACATGCAGTTTCTGGTCCTACGAGCAAGAGTTATTTTATGGTAAGAAGAGTCACTATTGCACTGCCATTGCCATACACAGGACAAATAGCACTGTTGTCTGTTCTCAGCAGTACATTGTATTGGACTGAAGAGGATCTACTGTTCTTGTCAGGTTCCTAAGCAGAATTGAACTAGGTGTGGCGGTGTGTGTAGGAAGCTCGATTTTTTGTTCTCATCAAGCTTACTGTTTGGACCTCATAGGAAACACAGTAGTGTAGAAGAGTGCTCTTTTCTCAAAAGCAGAGTGTGTTTCTTGTAAGGCGAGCTAGCGTTTGTTTCCTAGTCCTAAATGGAGTTGAATCACAGGCAGTTTCCGGTCCTATGAGCAAGAGCTGTTTTCTGGTAAGAAGAGTCAATATTGCGCTGCCATTGCCATACACAGGACAAATAGTACTGGAGTCTCTTCCCAGCAAGTACAGTGTATTGGACTGAAGAGGATCTACTGTTCTTGTCAGGTTCCTAAGCAGAATTGAACTAGATATGGCCGTGTGTGTAGGAAGCACAGTTCTTTTGTTCTAAGCAAGTTCACTGTTCGGACCTCTTAGGAAACACAATAGAGTAGAAGAGTGCTTTTTTCTCTAACTCAGAGTGTGTTTCTTGTAAGGCGAGTTAGTGTTTGTTTCACAGTCCTAAATGGAGTTGAATCACATGCACTTTCTGGTCCTACGAGCAAGAGTTGTGTTCTGGTAAGAAGAGTAACTATTGTGCTCCCATTGTCATACACAGGGCAAATAGCACACGCGTCTGTTCCCAGCATGTACAATGTATTGGACTGAAGAGGATCTACTGTTCTTGTCAGGTTCCTAAGCCGAGATGAACTAGATATGGCCGTGTGTGTAGGAAGCACAGTTCTTTTGTTCTGAGCAAGCTCACTGTTCTGGCCCTATAGGAAACACAGTAGAGTAGAAGAGTGCTCTTTTCTCAAAAGCAGAGTGTGTTTCTTGTAAGGCGAGCTAGCGTTTGTTTCCCAGTCCTAAATGGAGTTGAATCACATGCAGTTTCTGGTCCTAGAAGCAAGAGTTGTTTTCTGGTAAGAAGAGTCACTATTGTGCTGCCATTGCCATACACAGGACAAATAGCACTGGCGTCTCTTCCCAGCAAGTACAGTGCATTGGACGGAATAGGATCTCCTGTTCTTGTCAGGTTCCTAATCAGACTTGAACTAGATATGGCCATGTTTGTAGGAAGCACAGTTTTTTTGTTCTGAGCAAGCTCACTGTTTGGACCCCGTAGGGAACACAGTAGAGTAGAAGAGTGCTCTTTTCTCTAAAGCAGAGTGTGTTTCTTGTAAGGCGAGCTCGCCTTTGTTTACCAGTACTAAATGGAGTTGTCACAGGCAGTTTTTGGTCCTACGAGCAAGAGTTGTTTTATGGTAAGAAGAGTCACTATTGCGCTGCCATTGCCATACACAGGAAAAATTCCACTGGCTTCTATTCCCAGCAAGTACAGTGTATTGGACTGAAGAGGATCTACTGTTCTTGTCAGGTTCCTAAGCATAATTGAACTAGATATGGTCGTGTGTGTAGGAAGCACAGTTCTTTTGTTCTGAGCAAGCTCACTGTTCGGACCCCATAGGAAACACAGTAGAGTTGAATTTTGTTCTTTTCTCAAAAGCAGAGTGTGTTTATTGTAAGGCGAGCTAGCGTTTGTTTCCCAGTCCTAAATGGAGTTGAATCCCATGCAGTTTCTGGTCTTACGGGCAAGAGTTGTTTTCTGGTAAGGAAAGTAACTATTGAGCTCCCATTGCCATACACAGTGCAAATAGCACTCACGTCTGTTCCCAGCAAATACAGTGCATCGGACTGAAGAGGAGCTACTGTTCTTGTCAGTTTCCTAAGCAGAGTTGAACTAGAGATGGTCGGTGTGTGTAGGAAGCACAGTTCTTTTGTTCTTAGCAAGCTCACTGTTTGGACCCCATAGGAAACTCAGTAGAGTAGAAGAGTGCTCTTTTCTCAAAAGCAGAGTGTGTTTCTTGTAAGGCGAGCTAGCGTTTGTTTCCCAGTCCTAAATGGAGTTGAATCACATGCAGTTTCTGGTCCTACGAGCAAGAGTTGTTTTCTGGTAAGAAGAGTCAATATTGCGCTGCCATTGCCATACACAGGACAAATAGCACTGTTGTCTGTTCTCAGCAGTACAGTGTATTGGACTGAAGAGGATCTACTGTTCTTGTCAGGTTCCTAAGCAGAATTGAACTAGGTGTGACGGTGTGTGTAGGAATCACGTTTTTTTTTTGTTCTGAGCAAGCTCACTGTTCGGACCTCATAGGAAACACAGTAGAGTAGAAGAGTGCTCTTTTCTCTAAAGCACAGTGTGTTTCTTGTAAGGCAAGCTAGCGTTTGTTTCCTAGCCCTAATTGGAGTTCAATCACAGGCAGTTTCCGGTCCTATGAGCAAGAGTTGTTTTCTGGTAAGGAAAGTTACTATTGTGCTCCCATTGCCATACACAGTGCAAATAGCACTCGCGTCTGTTCCCAGCAAGTACAGTGTATTGGACTAAATAGCAGCTACTGTTCTTGTCAGTTTCCTAAGCAGAGTTGAACTAGATATGGTCGGTGTGTGTAGGAAGCACAGTTCTTTTGTTCTGAGCAAGCTAACTTTTTGACCCCATAGGAAACACAGTAGAGTAGAAGAGTGCTCTTTTCTCTAAAGCAGAGTGTGTTTCTTGTAAGGCGAGCTAGCATTTGTTTCCCAGTCTTAAATGGAGTTGAATCCCGTGCAGTTTCTGGTACTATTGTCAAGAGTTGTTTTATGGTAAGAATAGTAAGTATTGCGCTGCCACTGCCATACACAGGACAAATAGCACTGGAGTCTGTTCCCAGCAGTACAGTGTATTGGACTGAAGAGGAGCTACTGTTCTTGACAGGTTCCTAAGCAGAATTGAACTAGATATGGCCTGTGTGTAGGAAGCACAGTTCTTTTGGTTTGAGCAAGTTCACTGTTCGGACCTCTTAGGAAACACAATAGAGTAGAAGAGTGCTTTTTTCTCTAAATCAGAGTGTGTTTCTTGTAAGGCGAGCTAGCATTTGTTTCCCAGTCCTAAATGGAGTTGCATCCCATGCAGTTTCTCGTCCTAGGAGCAAGAGTTGTTTCTGGTAAGAGGAGTCACTATTGCGCTGTCATTGCCATACACAGGACAAATAGCACTGGCGTCTGTTCCCAGGAAGTAGAGTGTATTGGACTGAAGATGATCTACTGTTCTTGTCAGTTTTATAAGCAGAATTGAACTAGATATGGCCGTGTGTGTAGGAAGCACAGTTTTTTTGTTCTGAGCAAGCTCACTGTTTGGACCCCATAGGAAACACAGTAGAGTAGAAGAGTGCTCTTTTCTCTAAAGCAGATTGTATTTCTTGTAAGGCGAGCTAGCATTTGTTTCCCAGTCCTAAATGGAGTTGAATCACATACAGTTTCTGGTCCTACGAGCAAGAGTTGTTTTCTGGTAAAGAAAGTCACTATTGCTCTCCCATTGACATACACAGTGCAAATAGCACTCGCGTCTGTTACCAGCATGTACAGTGTATTGGACTGAAGAGGAGGTACTGTTCTTGTCAGTTTCCTAAGCAGAGTTGAACTAGATATGGCTCATGTGTGTAGGAAGCACAGTTCTTTTGTTCTGAGCAAGCTCACTGTTTGGACACCATAGGAAACACAGTAGAGTAGAAGAGTGCTCTTTTCTCAAAAGCAGAGTGTGTTTCTTGTAAGGCGATCTAGCGTTTGTTTCCCAGTCCTAAATGGACTTGAATCACATGCAGTTTCTGGTCCTACAAGCAAGAGTTGTTTTCTGGTAAGAAGAGTCACTATTGACCTGCCATTGCCATACACAGGACAAATAACACTGGCGTCTTTTCCCAGCAAGTACAGTGTATTGGATGGAAGAGGATCTACTGTTCTTGTCAGGTTCCTAAGCAGACTTGAACTAGATATGGCCGTGTGTGTAGGAAGCACAGTTTTTTTTTTTCTGAGCAAGCTCACTGTTCGGAACCCATAGGAAACACAGTAGAGTATAGAGTGCTCTTTCCTCAAAAGCAGAGTGTGTTTCTTGGAAGACGAGCTACCGATGGTTCCAAGTCATAAATGGAGTTGAGTCACATGCAGTTTTTTGTCCTACGAGCAAGAGTTGTTTTCTGGTAAGACGAGTCACTATTGTGCTCCAATAGCCATACACAGTGCAAATAGCACTCGCGTCTGTTCCCCGCAAGTACAGTGTATTGGACTGAAGAGGAGCTACTGTTCTTGTCAGTTTCCTAAGCAGAGTTGAACTAGATATGGCCCGTGTGTGTAGGAAGCACAGTTCTTTTGTTCCGAGCAAGCTCACTGTTCGGACCCCATAGGAAAGACAGTAGAGTAGAAGAGTGCTCTTTTCTCAAAAGCAGAGTGTGTTTCATGTAAGGCGAGCTAGCATTTGTTTCTGAGTCCTAAATTGAGTTGAATCACATGCAGTTTCTGGTCCTACGAGCAAGAGTTATTTTATGGTAAGAAGAGTCACTATTGCACTGCCATTGCCATACACAGGACAAATAGCACTGTTGTCTGTTCTCAGCAGTACAGTGTATTGGACTGAAGAGGATCTACTGTTCTTGTCAGGTTCCTAAGCAGAATTGAACTAGGTGTGGCGGTGTGTGTAGGAAGCTCGATTTTTTGTTCTCAGCAAGCTTACTGTTTGGACCTCATAGGAAACACAGTAGTGTAGAAGAGTGCTCTTTTCTCAAAAGCAGAGTGTGTTTCTTGTAAGGCGAGCTAGCGTTTGTTTCCTAGTCCTAAATGGAGTTGAATCACAGGCAGTTTCCGGTCCTATGAGCAAGAGCTGTTTTCTGGTAAGAAGAGTCAATATTGCGCTGCCATTGCCATACACAGGACAAATAGTACTGGAGTCTCTTCCCAGCAAGTACAGTGTATTGGACTGAAGAGGATCTACTGTTCTTGTCAGGTTCCTAAGCAGAATTGAACTAGATATGGCCGTGTGTGTAGGAAGCACAGTTCTTTTGTTCTAAGCAAGTTCACTGTTCGGACCTCTTAGGAAACACAATAGAGTAGAAGAGTGCTTTTTTCTCTAACTCAGAGTGTGTTTCTTGTAAGGCGAGTTAGTGTTTGTTTCACAGTCCTAAATGGAGTTGAATCACATGCACTTTCTGGTCCTACGAGCAAGAGTTGTGTTCTGGTAAGAAGAGTAACTATTGTGCTCCCATTGTCATACACAGGGCAAATAGCACACGCGTCTGTTCCCAGCATGTACAATGTATTGGACTGAAGAGGATCTACTGTTCTTGTCAGGTTCCTAAGCCGAGATGAACTAGATATGGCCGTGTGTGTAGGAAGCACAGTTCTTTTGTTCTGAGCAAGCTCACTGTTCTGGCCCTATAGGAAACACAGTAGAGTAGAAGAGTGCTCTTTTCTCAAAAGCAGAGTGTGTTTCTTGTAAGGCGAGCTAGCGTTTGTTTCCCAGTCCTAAATGGAGTTGAATCACATGCAGTTTCTGGTCCTAGAAGCAAGAGTTGTTTTCTGGTAAGAAGAGTCACTATTGTGCTGCCATTGCCATACACAGGACAAATAGCACTGGCGTCTCTTCCCAGCAAGTACAGTGCATTGGACGGAATAGGATCTCCTGTTCTTGTCAGGTTCCTAATCAGACTTGAACTAGATATGGCCATGTTTGTAGGAAGCACAGTTTTTTTTGTTCTGAGCAAGCTCACTGTTTGGACCCCGTAGGGAACACAGTAGAGTAGAAGAGTGCTCTTTTCTCTAAAGCAGAGTGTGTTTCTTGTAAGGCGAGCTCGCCTTTGTTTACCAGTACTAAATGGAGTTGTCACAGGCAGTTTTTGGTCCTACGAGCAAGAGTTGTTTTATGGTAAGAAGAGTCACTATTGCGCTGCCATTGCCATACACAGGAAAAATTCCACTGGCTTCTATTCCCAGCAAGTACAGTGTATTGGACTGAAGAGGATCTACTGTTCTTGTCAGGTTCCTAAGCATAATTGAACTAGATATGGCCGTGTGTGTAGGAAGCACAGTTCTTTTGTTCTGAGCAAGCTCACTGTTCGGACCCCATAGGAAACACAGTAGAGTTGAATTTTGTTCTTTTCTCAAAAGCAGAGTGTGTTTCTTGTAAGGCGAGCTAGCGTTTGTTTCCCAGTCCTAAATGGAGTTGAATCCCATGCAGTTTCTGGTCTTACGAGCAAGAGTTGTTTTCTGGTAAGGAAAGTAACTATTGAGCTCCCATTGCCATACACAGTGCAAATAGCACTCACGTCTGTTCCCAGCAAATACAGTGCATCGGACTGAAGAGGAGCTACTGTTCTTGTCAGTTTCCTAAGCAGAGTTGAACTAGAGATGGTCGGTGTGTGTTGGAAGCACAGTTCTTTTGTTCTGAGCAAGCTCACTGTTTGGACCCCATAGGAAACTCAGTAGAGTAGAAGAGTGCTCTTTTCTCAAATGCAGAGTGTGTTTCTTGTAAGGCGAGCTAGCGTTTGTTTCCCAGTCCTAAATGGAGTTGAATCACATGCAGTTTCTGGTCCTACGAGCAAGAGTTGTTTTCTGGTAAGAAGAGTCAATATTGCGCTGCCATTGCCATACACAGGACAAATAGCACTGTTGTCTGTTCTCAGCAGTACAGTGTATTGGATTGAAGAGGATCTACTGTTCTTGTCAGGTTCCTAAGCAGAATTGAACTAGGTGTGACGGTGTGTGTAGGAATCACGTTTTTTTTTGTTCTGAGCAAGCTCACTGTTCGGACCTCATAGGAAACACAGTAGAGTAGAAGAGTGCTCTTTTCTCTAAAGCACAGTGTGTTTCTTGTAAGGCAAGCTAGCGTTTGTTTCCTAGCCCTAATTGGAGTTCAATCACAGGCAGTTTCCGGTCCTATGAGCAAGAGTTGTTTTCTGGTAAGGAAAGTTACTATTGTGCTCCCATTGCCATACACAGTGCAAATAGCACTCGCGTCTGTTCCCAGCAAGTACAGTGTATTGGACTAAATAGCAGCTACTGTTCTTGTCAGTTTCCTAAGCAGAGTTGAACTAGATATGGTCGGTGTGTGTAGGAAGCACAGTTCTTTTGTTCTGAGCAAGCTAACTTTTTGGACCCCATAGGAAACACAGTAGAGTAGAAGAGTGCTCTTTTCTCTAAAGCAGAGTGTGTTTCTTGTAAGGCGAGCTAGCATTTGTTTCCCAGTCTTAAATGGAGTTGAATCCCGTGCAGTTTCTGGTACTATTGTCAAGAGTTGTTTTATGGTAAGAATAGTAAGTATTGCGCTGCCACTGCCATACACAGGACAAATAGCACTGGAGTCTGTTCCCAGCAGTACAGTGTATTGGACTGAAGAGGAGCTACTGTTCTTGACAGGTTCCTAAGCAGAATTGAACTAGATATGGCCTGTGTGTAGGAAGCACAGTTCTTTTGGTTTGAGCAAGTTCACTGTTCGGACCTCTTAGGAAACACAATAGAGTAGAAGAGTGCTTTTTTCTCTAAATCAGAGTGTGTTTCTTGTAAGGCGAGCTAGCATTTGTTTCCCAGTCCTAAATGGAGTTGCATCCCATGCAGTTTCTGGTCCTAGGAGCAAGAGTTGTTTCTGGTAAGAGGAGTCACTATTGTGCTGTCATTGCCATACACAGGACAAATAGCACTGGCGTCTGTTCCCAGGAAGTAGAGTGTATTGGACTGAAGAGGATCTACGGTTCTTGTCAGTTTTATAAGCAGAATTGAACTAGATATGGCCGTGTGTGTAGGAAGCACAGTTTTTTTGTTCTGAGCAAGCTCACTGTTTGGACCCCATAGGAAACACAGTAGAGTAGAAGAGTGCTCTTTTCTCTAAAGCAGATTGTATTTCTTGTAAGGCGAGCTAGCATTTGTTTCCCAGTCCTAAATGGAGTTGAATCACATACAGTTTCTGGTCCTACGAGCAAGAGTTGTTTTCTGGTAAAGAAAGTCACTATTGCTCTCCCATTGACATACACAGTGCAAATAGCACTCGCGTCTGTTACCAGCATGTACAGTGTATTGGACTGAAGAGGAGGTACTGTTCTTGTCAGTTTCCTAAGCAGAGTTGAACTAGATATGGCTCATGTGTGTAGGAAGCACAGTTCTTTTGTTCTGAGCAAGCTCACTGTTTGGACACCATAGGAAACACAGTAGAGTAGAAGAGTGCTCTTTTCTCAAAAGCAGAGTGTGTTTCTTGTAAGGCGAGCTAGCGTTTGTTTCCCAGTCCTAAATGGACTTGAATCACATGCAGTTTCTGGTCCTACAAGCAAGAGTTGTTTTCTGGTAAGAAGAGTCACTATTGACCTGCCATTGCCATACACAGGACAAATAACACTGGCGTCTTTTCCCAGCAAGTACAGTGTATTGGATGGAAGAGGATCTACTGTTCTTGTCAGGTTCCTAAGCAGACTTGAACTAGATATGGCCGTGTGTGTAGGAAGCACAGTTTTCTTTTTCTGAGCAAGCTCACTGTTCGGAACCCATAGGAAACACAGTAGAGTATAGAGTGCTCTTTCCTCAAAAGCAGAGTGTGTTTCTTGGAAGGCGAGCTACCGATGGTTCCAAGTCATAAATGGAGTTGAGTCACATGCAGTTTTTTGTCCTACGAGAAAGAGTTGTTTTCTGGTAAGACGAGTCACTATTGTGCTCCAATAGCCATACACAGTGCAAATAGCACTCGCGTCTGTTCCCCGCAAGTACAGTGTATTGGACTGAAGAGGAGCTACTGTTCTTGTCAGTTTCCTAAGCAGAGTTGAACTAGATATGGCCCGTGTGTGTAGGAAGCACAGTTCTTTTGTTCCGAGCAAGCTCACTGTTCGGACCCCATAGGAAAGACAGTAGAGTAGAAGAGTGCTCTTTTCTCAAAAGCAGAGTGTGTTTCATGTAAGGCGAGCTAGCATTTGTTTCTGAGTCCTAAATTGAGTTGAATCACATGCAGTTTCTGGTCCTACGAGCAAGAGTTATTTTATGGTAAGAAGAGTCACTATTGCACTGCCATTGCCATACACAGGACAAATAGCACTGTTGTCTGTTCTCAGCAGTACAGTGTATTGGACTGAAGAGGATCTACTGTTCTTGTCAGGTTCCTAAGCAGAATTGAACTAGGTGTGACGGTGTGTGTAGGAATCACGTTTTTTTTTGTTCTGAGCAAGCTCACTGTTCGGACCTCATAGGAAACACAGTAGAGTAGAAGAGTGCTCTTTTCTCTAAAGCACAGTGTGTTTCTTGTAAGGCAAGCTAGCGTTTGTTTCCTAGCCCTTATTGGAGTTCAATCACAGGCAGTTTCCGGTCCTATGAGCAAGAGCTGTTTTCTGGTAAGAAGAGTCAATATTGCGCTGCCATTGCCATACACAGGACAAATAGTACTGGAGTCTCTTCCCAGCAAGTACAGTGTATTGGACTGAAGAGGATCTACTGTTCTTGTCAGGTTCCCCAGCAGAATTGAACTAGATATGGCCTTGTGTGTAGGAAGCACAGTTCTTTTGTTCTGAGCAAGTTCACTGTTCGGACCTCTTAGGAAACACAATAGAGTAGAAGAGTGCTTTTTTCTCTAACTGAGAGTGTGTTTCTTGTAAGGCGAGTTAGTGTTTGTTTCACAGTCCTAAATGGAGTTGAATCACATGAACTTTCTGGTCCTACGAGCAAGAGTTGTGTTCTGGTAAGAAGAGTAACTTTTGTGCTCCCATTGTCATACACAGGGCAAATAGCACACGCGTCTGTTCCCAGCATGTACAGTGTATTGGACTGAAGAGGATCTACTGTTCTTGTCAGGTTCCTAATCAGAATTGAACTAGATATGGCCATGTGTGTTGGAAGCACAGTTCTTTTGTTCTGAGCAAGCTCACTGTTCTGGCCCTACAGGAAACACTTTAGAGTAGAAGAGGGCTCTTTTCTCAAAAGCAGAGTGTGTTTCTTGTAAGGCAAGCTAGTGTTTGTTTCCCAGTCCTAAATGGAGTTGAATCCCATGCAGTTTCTGGTCCTAGGAGCAAGAGTTGTTTCTGGTAAGAGGAGTCACTATTGCGCTGTCATTGCCATACACAGGACAAATAGCACTGGCGTCTGTTCCCAGGAAGTAGAGTGTATTGGACTGAAGAGGATCTACGGTTCTTGTCAGTTTTATAAGCAGAATTGAACTAGATATGGCCGTGTGTGTAGGAAGCACAGTTTTTTTGTTCTGAGCAAGCTCACTGTTTGGACCCCATAGGAAACACAGTAGAGTAGAAGAGTGCTCTTTTCTCTAAAGCAGATTGTATTTCTTGTAAGGCGAGCTAGCATTTGTTTCCCAGTCCTAAATGGAGTTGAATCACATACAGTTTCTGGTCCTACGAGCAAGAGTTGTTTTCTGGTAAAGAAAGTCACTATTGCTCTCCCATTGACATACACAGTGCAAATAGCACTCGCGTCTGTTACCAGCATGTACAGTGTATTGGACTGAAGAGGAGGTACTGTTCTTGTCAGTTTCCTAAGCAGAGTTGAACTAGATATGGCTCATGTGTGTAGGAAGCACAGTTCTTTTGTTCTGAGCAAGCTCACTGTTTGGACACCATAGGAAACACAGTAGAGTAGAAGAGTGCTCTTTTCTCAAAAGCAGAGTGTGTTTCTTGTAAGGCGAGCTAGCGTTTGTTTCCCAGTCCTAAATGGACTTGAATCACATGCACTTTCTGGTCCTACAAGCAAGAGTTGTTTTCTGGTAAGAAGAGTCACTATTGACCTGCCATTGCCATACACAGGACAAATAACACTGGCGTCTTTTCCCAGCAAGTACAGTGTATTGGATGGAAGAGGATCTACTGTTCTTGTCAGGTTCCTAAGCAGACTTGAACTAGATATGGCCGTGTGTGTAGGAAGCACAGTTTTTTTTTTCTGAGCAAGCTCACTATTCGGAATCCATAGGAAACACAGTAGAGTATAGAGTGCTCTTTCCTCAAAAGCAGAGTGTGTTTCTTGGAAGGCGAGCTACCGATGGTTCCAAGTCATAAATGGAGTTGAGTCACATGCAGTTTTTTGTCCTACGAGCAAGAGTTGTTTTCTGGTAAGACGAGTCACTATTGTGCTCCAATAGCCATACACAGTGCAAATAGCACTCGCGTCTGTTCCCCGCAAGTACAGTGTATTGGACTGAAGAGGAGCTACTGTTCTTGTCAGTTTCCTAAGCAGAGTTGAACTAGATATGGCCCGTGTGTGTAGGAAGCACAGTTCTTTTGTTCCGAGCAAGCTCACTGTTCGGACCCCATAGGAAAGACAGTAGAGTAGAAGAGTGCTCTTTTCTCAAAAGCAGAGTGTGTTTCATGTAAGACGAGCTAGCATTTGTTTCTGAGTCCTAAATTGAGTTGAATCACATGCAGTTTCTGGTCCTACGAGCAAAGGTTATTTTATGGTAAGAAGAGTCACTATTGCACTGCCATTGCCATACACAGGACAAATAGCACTGTTGTCTGTTCTCAGCAGTACATTGTATTGGACTGAAGAGGATCTACTGTTCTTGTCAGGTTCCTAAGCAGAATTGAACTAGGTGTGGCGGTGTGTGTAGGAAGCTCGATTTTTTGTTCTCAGCAAGCTTACTGTTTGGACCTCATAGGAAACACAGTAGTGTAGAAGAGTGCTCTTTTCTCAAAAGCAGAGTGTGTTTCTTGTAAGGCGAGCTAGCGTTTGTTTCCTAGTCCTAAATGGAGTTGAATCACAGGCAGTTTCCGGTCCTATGAGCAAGAGCTGTTTTCTGGTCTGAAGAGTCAATATTGCGCTGCCATTGCCATACACAGGACAAATAGTACTGGAGTCTCTTCCCAGCAAGTACAGTGTATTGGACTGAAGAGGATCTACTGTTCTTGTCAGGTTCCTAAGCAGAATTGAACTAGATATGGCCGTGTGTGTAGGAAGCACAGTTCTTTTGTTCTAAGCAAGTTCACTGTTCGGACCTCTTAGGAAACACAATAGAGTAGAAGAGTGCTTTTTTCTCTAACTCAGAGTGTGTTTCTTGTAAGGCGAGTTAGTGTTTGTTTCACAGTCCTAAATGGAGTTGAATCACATGCACTTTCTGGTCCTACGAGCAAGAGTTGTGTTCTGGTAAGAAGAGTAACTATTGTGCTCCCATTGTCATACACAGGGCAAATAGCACACGCGTCTGTTCCCAGCATGTACAGTGTATTGGACTGAAGAGGATCTACTGTTCTTGTCAGGTTCCTAAGCCGAGATGAACTAGATATGGCCGTGTGTGTAGGAAGCACAGTTCTTTTGTTCTGAGCAAGCTCACTGTTCTGGCCCTATAGGAAACACAGTAGAGTAGAAGAGTGCTCTTTTCTCTAAAGCAGAGTGTGTTTCGTGTAAGGCGAGCTAGCGTTTGTTTCCCAGTCCTAAATGGAGTTGAATCACATGCAGTTTCTGGTCCTAGAAGCAAGAGTTGTTTTCTGGTAAGAAGAGTCACTATTGTGCTGCCATTGCCATACACAGGACAAATAGCACTGGCGTCTCTTCCCAGCAAGTACAGTGCATTGGACGGAATAGGATCTCCTGTTCTTGTCAGGTTCCTAATCAGACTTGAACTAGATATGGCCATGTTTGTAGGAAGCACAGTTTTTTTGTTCTGAGCAAGCTCACTGTTTGGACCCCGTAGGGAACACAGTAGAGTAGAAGAGTGCTCTTTTCTCTAAAGCAGAGTGTGTTTCTTGTAAGGCGAGCTCGCCTTTGTTTACCAGTACTAAATGGAGTTGTCACAGGCAGTTTTTGGTCCTACGAGCAAGAGTTGTTTTATGGTAAGAAGAGTCACTATTGCGCTGCCATTGCCATACACAGGAAAAATTCCACTGGCTTCTATTCCCAGCAAGTACAGTGTATTGGACTGAAGAGGATCTACTGTTCTTGTCAGGTTCCTAAGCATAATTGAACTAGATATGGCCATGTGTGTAGGAAGCACAGTTCTTTTGTTCTGAGCAAGCTCACTGTTCGGACCCCATAGGAAACACAGTAGAGTTGAATTTTGTTCTTTTCTCAAAAGCAGAGTGTGTTTCTTGTAAGGCAAGCTAGCGTTTGTTTCCCAGTCCTAAATGGAGTTGAATCCCATGCAGTTTCTGGTCTTACGAGCAAGAGTTGTTTTCTGGTAAGGAAAGTAACTATTGAGCTCCCATTGCCATACACAGTGCAAATAGCACTCACGTCTGTTCCCAGCAAATACAGTGCATCAGACTGAAGAGGAGCTACTGTTCTTGTCAGTTTCCTAAGCAGAGTTGAACTAGAGATGGTCGGTGTGTGTAGGAAGCACAGTTCTTTTGTTCTGAGCAAGCTCACTGTTTGGACCCCATAGGAAACTCAGTAGAGTAGAAGAGTGCTCTTTTCTCAAATGCAGAGTGTGTTTCTTGTAAGGCGAGCTAGCGTTTGTTTCCCAGTCCTAAATGGAGTTGAATCACATGCAGTTTCTGGTCCTACGAGCAAGAGTTGTTTTCTGGTAAGAAGAGTCAATATTGCGCTGCCATTGCCATACACAGGACAAATAGCACTGTTGTCTGTTCTCAGCAGTACAGTGTATTGGACTGAAGAGGATCTACTGTTCTTGTCAGGTTCCTAAGCAGAATTGAACTAGGTGTGACGGTGTGTGTAGGAATCACGTTTTTTTTGTTCTGAGCAAGCTCACTGTTCGGACCTCATAGGAAACACAGTAGAGTAGAAGAGTGCTCTTTTCTCTAAAGCACAGTGTGTTTCTTGTAAGGCAAGCTAGCGTTTGTTTCGTAGCCCTAATTGGAGTTCAATCACAGGCAGTTTCCGGTCCTATGAGCAAGAGTTGTTTTCTGGTAAGGAAAGTTACTATTGTGCTCCCATTGCCATACACAGTGCAAATAGCACTCGCGTCTGTTCCCAGCAAGTACAGTGTATTGGACTAAATAGCAGCTACTGTTCTTGTCAGTTTCCTAAGCAGAGTTGAACTAGATATGGTCGGTGTGTGTAGGAAGCACAGTTCTTTTGTTCTGAGCAAGCTAACTTTTTGGACCCCATAGGAAACACAGTAGAGTAGAAGAGTGCTCTTTTCTCTAAAGCAGAGTGTGTTTCTTGTAAGGCGAGCTAGCATTTGTTTCCCAGTATTAAATGGAGTTGAATCCCGTGCAGTTTCTGGTACTATTGTCAAGAGTTGTTTTATGGTAAGAATAGTAAGTATTGCGCTGCCACTGCCATACACAGGACAAATAGCACTGGAGTCTGTTCCCAGCAGTACAGTGTATTGGACTGAAGAGGAGCTACTGTTCTTGACAGGTTCCTAAGCAGAATTGAACTAGATATGGCCTGTGTGTAGGAAGCACAGTTCTTTTGGTTTGAGCAAGTTCACTGTTCGGACCTCTTAGGAAACACAATAGAGTAGAAGAGTGCTTTTTTCTCTAAATCAGAGTGTGTTTCTTGTAAGGCGAGCTAGCATTTGTTTCCCAGTCCTAAATGGAGTTGCATCCCATGCAGTTTCTGGTCCTAGGAGCAAGAGTTGTTTCTGGTAAGAGGAGTCACTATTGCGCTGTCATTGCCATACACAGGACAAATAGCACTGGCGTCTGTTCCCAGGAAGTAGAGTGTATTGGACTGAAGAGGATCTACGGTTCTTGTCAGTTTTATAAGCAGAATTGAACTAGATATGGCCGTGTGTGTAGGAAGCACAGTTTTTTTGTTCTGAGCAAGCTCACTGTTTGGACCCCATAGGAAACACAGTAGAGTAGAAGAGTGCTCTTTTCTCTAAAGCAGATTGTATTTCTTGTAAGGCGAGCTAGCATTTGTTTCCCAGTCCTAAATGGAGTTGAATCACATACAGTTTCTGGTCCTACGAGCAAGAGTTGTTTTCTGGTAAAGAAAGTCACTATTGCTCTCCCATTGACATACACAGTGCAAATAGCACTCGCGTCTGTTACCAGCATGTACAGTGTATTGGACTGAAGAGGAGGTACTGTTCTTGTCAGTTTCCTAAGCAGAGTTGAACTAGATATGGCTCATGTGTGTAGGAAGCACAGTTCTTTTGTTCTGAGCAAGCTCACTGTTTGGACACCATAGGAAACACAGTAGAGTAGAAGAGTGCTCTTTTCTCAAAAGCAGAGTGTGTTTCTTGTAAGGCGAGCTAGCGTTTGTTTCCCAGTCCTAAATGGACTTGAATCACATGCAGTTTCTGGTCCTACAAGCAAGAGTTGTTTTCTGGTAAGAAGAGTCACTATTGAGCTGCCATTGCCATACACAGGACAAATAACACTGGCGTCTTTTCCCAGCAAGTACAGTGTATTGGATGGAAGAGGATCTACTGTTCTTGTCAGATTCCTAATCAGACTTGAACTAGATATGGCCGTGTGTGTAGGAAGCACAGTTTTTTTTTTCTGAGCAAGCTCACTGTTCGGAACCCATAGGAAACACAGTAGAGTATAGAGTGCTCTTTCCTCAAAAGCAGAGTGTGTTTCTTGGAAGGCGAGCTACCGATGGTTCCAAGTCATAAATGGAGTTGAGTCACATGCAGTTTTTTGTCCTACGAGCAAGAGTTGTTTTCTGGTAAGACGAGTCACTATTGTGCTCCAATAGCCATACACAGTGCAAATAGCACTCGCGTCTGTTCCCCGCAAGTACAGTGTATTGGACTGAAGAGGAGCTACTGTTCTTGTCAGTTTCCTAAGCAGAGTTGAACTAGATATGGCCCGTGTGTGTAGGAAGCACAGTTCTTTTGTTCCGAGCAAGCTCACTGTTCGGACCCCATAGGAAAGACAGTAGAGTAGAAGAGTGCTCTTTTCTCAAAAGCAGAGTGTGTTTCATGTAAGGCGAGCTAGCATTTGTTTCTGAGTCCTAAATTGAGTTGAATCACATGCAGTTTCTGGTCCTACGAGCAAGAGTTATTTTATGGTAAGAAGAGTCACTATTGCACTGCCATTGCCATACACAGGACAAATAGCACTGTTGTCTGTTCTCAGCAGTACATTGTATTGGACTGAAGAGGATCTACTGTTCTTGTCAGGTTCCTAAGCAGAATTGAACTAGGTGTGGCGGTGTGTGTAGGAAGCTCGATTTTTTGTTCTCAGCAAGCTTACTGTTTGGACCTCATAGGAAACACAGTAGTGTAGAAGAGTGCTCTTTTCTCAAAAGCAGAGTGTGTTTCTTGTAAGGCGAGCTAGTGTTTGTTTCCTAGTCCTAAATGGAGTTGAATCACAGGCAGTTTCCGGTCCTATGAGCAAGAGCTGTTTTCTGGTAAGAAGAGTCAATATTGCGCTGCCATTGCCATACACAGGACAAATAGTACTGGAGTCTCTTCCCAGCAAGTACAGTGTATTGGACTGAAGAGGATCTACTGTTCTTGTCAGGTTCCTAAGCAGAATTGAACTAGATATGGCCGTGTGTGTAGGAAGCACAGTTCTTTTGTTCTAAGCAAGTTCACTGTTCGGACCTCTTAGGAAACACAATAGAGTAGAAGAGTGCTTTTTTCTCTAACTCAGAGTGTGTTTCTTGTAAGGCGAGTTAGTGTTTGTTTCACAGTCCTAAATGGAGTTGAATCACATGCACTTTCTGGTCCTACGAGCAAGAGTTGTGTTCTGGTAAGAAGAGTAACTATTGTGCTCCCATTGTCATACACAGGGCAAATAGCACACGCGTCTGTTCCCAGCATGTACAGTGTATTGGACTGAAGAGGATCTACTGTTCTTGTCAGGTTCCTAAGCCGAGATGAACTAGATATGGCCGTGTGTGTAGGAAGCACAGTTCTTTTGTTCTGAGCAAGCTCACTGTTCTGGCCCTATAGGAAACACAGTAGAGTAGAAGAGTGCTCTTTTCTCAAAAGCAGAGTGTGTTTCTTGTAAGGCGAGCTATCGTTTGTTTCCCAGTCCTAAATGGAGTTGAATCACATGCAGTTTCTGGTCCTAGAAGCAAGAGTTGTTTTCTGGTAAGAAGAGTCACTATTGTGCTGCCATTGCCATACACAGGACAAATAGCACTGGCGTCTCTTCCCAGCAAGTACAGTGCATTGGACGGAATAGGATCTCCTGTTCTTGTCAGGTTCCTAATCAGACTTGAACTAGATATGGCCATGTTTGTAGGAAGCACAGTTTTTTGTTCTGAGCAAGCTCACTGTTTGGACCCCGTAGGGAACACAGTAGAGTAGAAGAGTGCTCTTTTCTCTAAAGCAGAGTGTGTTTCTTGTAAGACGAGCTCGCCTTTGTTTACCAGTACTAAATGGAGTTGTCACAGGCAGTTTTTGGTCCTACGAGCAAGAGTTGTTTTATGGTAAGAAGAGTCACTATTGCGCTGCCATTGCCATACACAGGAAAAATTCCACTGGCTTCTATTCCCAGCAAGTACAGTGTATTGGACTGAAGAGGATCTACTTTTCTTGTCAGGTTCCTAAGCATAATTGAACTAAATATGGCCGTGTGTGTAGGAAGCACAGTTCTTTTGTTCTGAGCAAGCTCACTGTTCGGACCCCATAGGAAACACAGTAGAGTTGAATTTTGTTCTTTTCTCAAAAGCAGAGTGTGTTTCTTGTAAGGCAAGCTAGCGTTTGTTTCCCAGTCCTAAATGGAGTTGAATCCCATGCAGTTTCTGGTCTTACGAGCAAGAGTTGTTTTCTGGTAAGGAAAGTAACTATTGAGCTCCCATTGCCATACACAGTGCAAATAGCACTCACGTCTGTTCCCAGCAAATACAGTGCATCGGACTGAAGAGGAGCTACTGTTCTTGTCAGTTTCCTAAGCAGAGTTGAACTAGAGATGGTCGGTGTGTGTAGGAAGCACAGTTCTTTTGTTCTGAGCAAGCTCACTGTTTGGACCCCATAGGAAACTCAGTAGAGTAGAAGAGTGCTCTTTTCTCAAATGCAGAGTGTGTTTCTTGTAAGGCGAGCTAGCGTTTGTTTCCCAGTCCTAAATGGAGTTGAATCACATGCAGTTTCTGGTCCTACGAGCAAGAGTTGTTTTCTGGTAAGAAGAGTCAATATTGCGCTGCCATTGCCATACACAGGACAAATAGCACTGTTGTCTGTTCTCAGCAGTACAGTGTATTGTACTGAAGAGGATCTACTGTTCTTGTCAGGTTCCTAAGCAGAATTGAACTAGGTGTGACGGTGTGTGTAGGAATCACGTTTTTTTTTGTTCTGAGCAAGCTCACTGTTCGGACCTCATAGGAAACACAGTAGAGTAGAAGAGTGCTCTTTTCTCTAAAGCACAGTGTGTTTCTTGTAAGGCAAGCTAGCGTTTGTTTCATAGCCCTAATTGGAGTTCAATCACAGGCAGTTTCCGGTCCTATGAGCAAGAGTTGTTTTCTGGTAAGGAAAGTTACTATTGTGCTCCCATTGCCATACACAGTGCAAATAGCACTCGCGTCTGTTCCCAGCAAGTACAGTGTATTGGACTAAATAGCAGCTACTGTTCTTGTCAGTTTCCTAAGCAGAGTTGAACTAGATATGGTCGGTGTGTGTAGGAAGCACAGTTCTTTTGTTCTGAGCAAGCTAACTTTTTGGACCCCATAGGAAACACAGTAGAGTAGAAGAGTGCTCTTTTCTCTAAAGCAGAGTGTGTTTCTTGTAAGGCGAGCTAGCATTTGTTTCCCAGTCTTAAATGGAGTTGAATCCCGTGCAGTTTCTGGTACTATTGTCAAGAGTTGTTTTATGGTAAGAATAGTAAGTATTGCGCTGCCACTGCCATACACAGGACAAATAGCACTGGAGTCTGTTCCCAGCAGTACAGTGTATTGGACTGAAGAGGAGCTACTGTTCTTGACAGGTTCCTAAGCAGAATTGAACTAGATATGGCCTGTGTGTAGGAAGCACAGTTCTTTTGGTTTGAGCAAGTTCACTGTTCGGACCTCTTAGGAAACACAATAGAGTAGAAGAGTGCTTTTTTCTCTAAATCAGAGTGTGTTTCTTGTAAGGCGAGCTAGCATTTGTTTCCCAGTCCTAAATGGAGTTGCATCCCATGCAGTTTCTGGTCCTAGGAGCAAGAGTTGTTTCTGGTAAGAGGAGTCACTATTGCGCTGTCATTGCCATACACAGGACAAATAGCACTGGCGTCTGTTCCCAGGAAGTAGAGTGTATTGGACTGAAGAGGATCTACTGTTCTTGTCAGTTTTATAAGCAGAATTGAACTAGATATGGCCGTGTGTGTAGGAAGCACAGTTTTTTTGTTCTGAGCAAGCTCACTGTTTGGACCCCATAGGAAACACAGTAGAGTAGAAGAGTGCTCTTTTCTCTAAAGCAGATTGTATTTCTTGTAAGGCGAGCTAGCATTTGTTTCCCAGTCCTAAATGGAGTTGAATCACATACAGTTTCTGGTCCTACGAGCAAGAGTTGTTTTCTGGTAAAGAAAGTCACTATTGCTGTCCCATTGACATACACAGTGCAAATAGCACTCGCGTCTGTTACCAGCATGTACAGTGTATTGGACTGAAGAGGAGGTACTGTTCTTGTCAGTTTCCTAAGCAGAGTTGAACTAGATATGGCTCATGTGTGTAGGAAGCACAGTTCTTTTGTTCTGAGCAAGCTCGCTGTTTGGACACCATAGGAAACACAGTAGAGTAGAAGAGTGCTCTTTTCTCAAAAGCAGAGTGTGTTTCTTGTAAGGCGAGCTAGCGTTTGTTTCCCAGTCCTAAATGGACTTGAATCACATGCAGTTTCTGGTCCTACAAGCAAGAGTTGTTTTCTGGTAAGAAGAGTCACTATTGAGCTGCCATTGCCATACACAGGACAAATAGTACTGGAGTCTCTTCCCAGCAAGTACAGTGTATTGGACTGAAGAGGATCTACTGTTCTTGTCAGGTTCCTAAGCAGAATTGAACTAGATATGGCCGTGTGTGTAGGAAGCACAGTTCTTTGTTCTAAGCAAGTTCACTGTTCGGACCTCTTAGGAAACACAATAGAGTAGAAGAGTGCTTTTTTTTCTAACTCAGAGTGTGTTTCTTGTAAGGCGAGTTAGTGTTTGTTTCACAGTCCTAAATGGAGTTGAATCACATGCACTTTCTGGTCCTACGAGCAAGAGTTGTGTTCTGGTAAGAAGAGTAACTATTGTGCTCCCATTGTCATACACAGGGCAAATAGCACACGCGTCTGTTCCCAGCATGTACAGTGTATTAGACTGAAGAGGATCTACTGTTCTTGTCAGGTTCCTAAGCCGAGATGAACTAGATATGGCCGTGTGTGTAGGAAGCACAGTTCTTTTGTTCTGAGCAAGCTCACTGTTCTGGCCCTATAGGAAACACAGTAGAGTGGAAGAGTGCTCTTTTCTCAAAAGTAGAGTGTATTTTTTGTAAGGCGAGCTAGTGTTTGTTTCCCAGTTCTATATGGAGTTGAATCACATGCAGTTTCTGGTCCTACGAGCAAGAGTTGTTTTTTGGTAAGGAAAGTCACTATTGCGCTCCCATTGCCATAAACAGTGCAAATAGCACTCGCGTCTGTTCCCAGCAAGTACAGTGTATCGGACTGAAGAGGAGCTACTGTTCTTGTCAGTTTCCTAAGCAGAGTTGAACGAGATATGTCCCGATGTGTAGGAAGCACAGTTCTTTTGTTCTGAGCAAGCTCACTGTTTGGACCCCATAGGAAACACAGTAGAGTAGAAGAGTGCTCTTTTCTCTAAAGCAGAGTGTGTTTCTTGTAAGGCGAGCTAGCGTTTGTTTCCCAGTCCTAAATGGAGTTGAATCACATGCAGTTTCTGGTCCTAGAAGCAAGAGTTGTTTTCTGGTAAGAAGAGTCACTATTGTGCTGCCATTGCCATACACAGGACAAATAGCACTGGCGTCTCTTCCCAGCAAGTACAGTGCATTGGACGGAATAGGATCTCCTGTTCTTGTCAGGTTCCTAATCAGACTTGAACTAGATATGGCCATGTTTGTAGGAAGCACAGTTTTTTTGTTCTGAGCAAGCTCACTGTTTGGACCCCGTAGGGAACACAGTAGAGTAGAAGAGTGCTCTTTTCTCTAAAGCAGAGTGTGTTTCTTGTAAGGCGAGCTCGCCTTTGTTTACCAGTACTAAATGGAGTTGTCACAGGCAGTTTTTGGTCCTACGAGCAAGAGTTGTTTTATGGTAAGAAGAGTCACTATTGCGCTGCCATTGCCATACACAGGAAAAATTCCACTGGCTTCTATTCCCAGCAAGTACAGTGTATTGGACTGAAGAGGATCTACTGTTCTTGTCAGGTTCCTAAGCATAATTGAACTAGATATGGCCGTGTGTGTAGGAAGCACAGTTCTTTTGTTCTGAGCAAGCTCACTGTTCGGAACCCGTAGGAAACACAGTAGAGTATAGAGTGCTCTTTCCTCAAAAGCAGAGTGTGTTTCTTGGAAGGCGAGCTACCGATGGTTCCAAGTCATAAATGGAGTTGAGTCACATGCAGTTTTTTGTCCTACGAGCAAGAGTTGTTTTCTGGTAAGACGAGTCACTATTGTGCTCCAATAGCCATACACAGTGCAAATAGCACTCGCGTCTGTTCCCCGCAAGTACAGTGTATTGGACTGAAGAGAAGCTACTGTTCTTGTCAGTTTCCTAAGCAGAGTTGAACTAGATATGGCCCGTGTGTGTAGGAAGCACAGTTCTTTTGTTCCGAGCAAGCTCAATGTTCGGACCCCATAGGAAAGACAGTAGAGTAGAAGAGTGCTCTTTTCTCAAAAGCAGAGTGTGTTTCATGTAAGGCGAGCTAGCATTTGTTTCTGAGTCCTATATGGGGTTGAATCACATGCAGTTTCTGGTCCTATGAGCAAGAGTTGTTTTTTGGTAAGGAAAGTCACTATTGTGCTCCAATTGCCATACACAGTGCAAATAGCACTCGCGTCTGTTCCGAGCAAGTACAGTGTATTGGACTGAAGAGGATCTACTGTTCTTGTCAGGTTCCTAAGCAGAGTTGAACTAGATATGGTCCGTGTGTGTAGGAAACACAGTTGTTTTGTTCTGAGCAAGCTCACTGTTTAGACCCCATAGGAAACACAGTAGAGTAGAAGAGTGCTCTTTTCTCAAAAGCAGAGTGTGTTTCTTGTAAGGCGAGCTAGCATTTGTTTCCCAGTCCTAAATGGAGTTGAATCACATGCAGTTTCTGGTCCTACGAGCAAGAGTTGTTTTATGGTAAGAAGAGTCACTATTGCCCTGCCATTGCCATACACAGGACAAATAGCACTGTTGTCTGTTCCCAGCAGTACAGTGTATTGGACTGAAGAGGATCTACTGTTCTTTCAGATTCCTAAGCAGAATTGACCTAGGTATGGTGGTGAGTGTAGGAAGAACAGTTCTTATGTTCTGAGAAAGCTCACTGTTTGGACCCCATAGGAAACACAGTAGAGTAGAAGAGTGCTCTTTTCTCTAAAGCAGAGTGTTTTTCTTGTAAGGTGAGCTCGCGTTTGTTTCCCAGTCCTAAATGGAGTTGAGTCACATGCAGTTTTTGGTCCTACGAGCAAGAGTTGTTTTCTGGTAAGAACAGTCACTATTGCGCTGCCATTGCCATACACAGGACAAATAGCACTGGCGTCTTTTCCCAGCAAGTACAGTGTATTGGATGGAAGAGGATCTACTGTTCTTGTCAGGTTCCTAAGCAGACTTGAACTAGATATGGCCGTGTGTGTAGGAAGCACAGTTTTTTTGTTCTGAGCAAGCTCACTGTTCGGAACCCATAGGAAACACAGTAGAGTATAGAGTGCTCTTTTCTCAAAAGCAGAGTGTGTTTCTTGGAAGACGAGCTAGCGTTTGTTTCCCAGTCCTAAATGGAGTTGAGTCACATGCAGTTTTTTGTCCTACGAGCAAGAGTTGTTTTCTGGTAAGATGAGTCACTATTGTGCTCCAAAAGCCATACACAGTGCAAATAGCAGTCCCGTCTGTTCCCAGGAAGTACAGTGTATCGGACTGAAGAGGAGCTACTGTTTCTGTCAGTTTCCTAAGCAGAGTTGAATGAGATATGTCCCGCGTGTGTAGGAAGCACAGTTCTTTTGTTCTGAGCTAGCTCACTGTTTGGACCCCTTAGGAAACACAGTAGAGTAGAAGAGTGCTCTTTTCTCTAAAGCAGAGTGTGTTTCTTGTAAGGCGAGCTAGCGTTTGTTTCCCAGTCCTAAATGGAGTTGAATCACATGCAGTTTCTGGTCCTACGAGCAAGAGTTGTTTTATGGTAAGAAGAGTCACTATTGCCCTGCCATTGCCATACACAGGACAAATAGCACTGTTGTCTGTTCCCAGCAGTACAGTGTATTGGACTGAAGAGGATCTACTGTTCTTGTCAGGTTCCTAAGCAGAATTGAACTAGATATGGCCTTGTGTGTAGGAAGCACAGTTCTTTTGTTCTGAGCAAGTTCACTGTTCGGACCTCCTAGGAAACACAATAGAGTAGAAGAGTGCTTTTTTCTCTAAATCAGAGTGTGTTTCTTGTAAGGCGAGTTAGTGTTTGTTTCCCAGTCCTAAGTGGAGTTGTATCACATGCAGTTTCTGGTCCTACGAGCAAGAGTTGTTTTCTGGTAAGAAGAGTCACTATTGTGCTCCCATTTTCATACACAGGGCAAATAGCACACGTGTCTGTTCCCAGCATGTACAGTGTATTGGACTGAAGAGGATCTACTGTTCTTGTCAGGTTCCTAAGCAGAGTTGAACTAGATATGGCCGTGTGTGTAGGAAGCACGGTTCTTTTGTTCTGAACAAGCTCACTGTTCTGGCCCTATAGGAAACACAGTGGAGTAGAAGAGTGCTCTTTTCTCAAAAGCAGATTGTGTTTCTTGTAAGGCGAGCTAGCGTGTGTTTCCCAGTCCCATATGGAGTTGAATCACATGCAGGTTCTGGTCCTACGAGCAAGAGTTGTTTTTTGGTAAGGAAAGTCACTATTGCGCTCCCATTGCCATACACAGTGCAAATAGCACTCGCATCTGTTCCCAGCAAGTACAGTGTATCGGACTGAAGAGGAGCTACTGTTGTTGTCAGTTTACTAAGCAGAGTTGATCGAGATATGTCCCGCGTGTGTAGGAAGCACATTTCTTTTGTTCTGAGCAAGCTCACTGTTTGGACCCCATAGGAAACACAGTAGAGTAGAAGAGTGCTCTTTTCTCAAAAGCAGAGTGTGTTTCTTGTAAGGCGAGCTAGCGTTTGTTTCCCAGTCCTAAATGGAGTTGAATCACATGCAGTTTCTGGTCCTACGAGCAAGAGTTGTTTTCTGGTAAGAAGAGTCAATATTGCGCTGCCATTGCCATACACAGGACAAATAGCACTGGCGTTTGTTCCCAGCAAGTACAGTGTATTGGACTGAAGAGGATCTACTGTTCTTGTCAGGTTCCTAATCAGAATTGAACTAGATATGGCCGTGTGTGTAGGAAGCTCAGTTCTTTTGTTCTGAGCAAGCTCACTCTTTGGACCCCATAGGAAACACAGAAGAGTAGAATTGTGCTCTTTTCCGAAAAGCAGAGTGTGTTTCTTGTAAGGCGACCTAGCGTTTGTTTCCCAGTCCTAAATGGAGTTGAATCCCCTGCAGTTTCTGTTCCTACGAGCAAGAGTTGTTTTCTGGTAAAGAAAGTAACTATTGAGCTCCCATGCCATACACAGTGCAAATAGTACTCGCGTCTGTTCCCAGCAAATTCAGTGTATCGGACTGAAGAGGAGCTACTGTTCTTGTCAGTTTCCTGAGCAGAGTTGAACTAGATATGGTCGGTGTGTGTAGGAAGCACATTTCTTTTGTTCTGAGCAAGCTCACTTTTCGGACACCATAGGAAACACAGTAGAGTAGAATTGTGCTCTTTTCTCAAAAGCACAGTGTGTTTCTTGTAAGGCGAGCTAGCGTTTGTTTCCCAGTCCTAAATGGAGTTGAATCCCATGCAGTTTCTGTTCCTATGAGCAAGAGCTGTTTTCTGGTAAGGAAAGTAACTATTGAGCTCCCATTGCCATACACAGTGCAAATAGCACTCGCGTCTGTTCCCAGCAAATACAGTGTATCGGACTGAAGAGGAGCTACTGTTCTTGTCAGTTTCCTAAGCAGAGTTGAATTAGATAGGGTCGGTGTGTGTAGGAAGCACAGTTCTTTTGTTCTGAGCAAGCTCACTGGACCCCATAGGAAACACAGTAGAGTAGAAGAGTACTCTTTTCTCAAAAGCAGAGTGTGTTTCTTGTAAGGCGAGCTAGCGTTTGTTTCCCAGTCCTAAATGGAGTGGAATCACATGCAGTTTCTGGTCCTACGAACAAGAGTTGTTTTCTGGTAAGGAAAGTCACTATTGCGCTCCCATTGCCATACACAGTGGAAATAGCCCTCCCGTCTTTTCCCAGCAAGTACAGTGTATCAGACTGAAGAGGATCTACTGTTCTTCTCAGGTTCCTAAGCAGACTTGAACTACATGTGGCAATGTTTGTAGGAAGCACAGTTTTTTTGTTCTGAGCAAGCTCACTGTTCGGAACACATAGTAAACAGGAAAGTAGAAGAGTGCTCTTTTCTCAAAAGCAGAGTGTGTTTCTTGGAAGGCGAGCTAGTATTTGTTTCCCAGTCCTAAATGGAGTTGAGTCACATGCAGTTTTTTGTCCTACGTGCAAGAGTTGTTTTCTGGTAAGACGAGTCACTATTGTGCTCCAAATGCCATACACAGTGCAAATAGCACTCGCGTCTGTCCCGAGCAAGTACAGTATATTGGACTGAAGAGGAGCTACTGTTCTTGTCAGTTTCCTAAGCAGAGTTGAACTAGATATGGCCGTGTGTGTAGGAAGCACAGTTCTTTTGTTCTGAGCAAGCTCACTGTTTGGACCCCATAGGAAACACAGTAGAGTAGAAGAGTGCTCTTTTCTCTGAAGCAGAGTGTGTTTCTTGTAAGGCGAGCTAGCGTTTGTTTCCCAGTCCTAAATGGAGTGGAATCACATGCAGTTTCTGGTCCTATGAGCAAGAGTTGTTTTTTGGTAAGGAAAGTCACTATTGCGCTCCCATTGCCATACACAGTGCAAATAGCACTCGCATCTGTTCCCAGCAAGTACAGTGTATCGGACTGAAGAGGAGCTACTGTTCTTGTCAGTTTCCTAAGCAGAGTTGATCGAGATATGTCCCGCGTGTGTAGGAAGCACATTTCTTTTGTTCTGAGCAAGCTCACTGTTTGGACCCCATAGGAAACACAGTAGAGTAGAAGAGTGCTCTTTTCTCAAAAGCAGAGTGTGTTTCTTGTAAGGCGAGCTAGCGTTTGTTTCCCAGTCCTAAATGGAGTTGAATCACATGCAGTTTCTGGTCCTACAAGCAAGAGCTGTTTTCTGGTAAGAAGAGTCACTATTGCGCTGTCATTGTCATACACAGGACAAATAGCACTGGCGTCTTTTCCCAGCAAGTACAGTGTATTGGAGGAAAGAGGATCTACTGTTCTTGTCAGGTTCCTAATCAGACTTGAACTAGATATGGCCGTGTGTGTAGGAAGCACAGTTTTTTTGTTCTGAGTAAGCTTACTGTTCGGACCCCATAGGTTACACAGTAGAGTAGAAGAGTGCTCTTTTCTCTAAAGCAGAGTGTGTTTCTAGTAAGGCGAGCTCGCGTTTGTTTCCCAGTCCTAAATGGAGTTGTCACAGGCAGTTTTGGTCCTACGAGCAAGAGTTGTTTTCTGGTAAGAAGAGTCACTATTGCGCTCCAAATGCAATACACAGTGCAAATAGCACATGCATCTGTTCCCAGCAAGTACAGTGTATCGGACTGAACAATAGCTACTGTTCTTGTCAGTTTCCTAAGCAGACTTGATCTAGATATGGCCGTGTGTGTAGGAAGCACAGTTGTTTTGTTCTGAGTAAGCTCACTGTTCGGAACACATAGGAAACACTGTACAGTAGAAGAGTGCTCTTTTCTCAAAAGCAGAGTGTGTTTTTGGAAGGCGAGCTCGCGTTAGTTTCCCAGTCCTAAATGGAGTTGAGTCACATGCAGTTTTTTGTCCTATGAGCAAGAGTTGTTTTCTGGTAAGAAGAGTCACTGTTGTGTTCCAATTGCCATACACAGTGCAAATAGCACTCGCGTCTGTTCCCAGCAAGTACAGTGTATTGGACTGAATAGGAGCTACTGTTCTTGTCAGTTTCCTAAGCAGAGTTGAACGAGATATGTTCCGCGTGTGTAGGAATCACAGTTCTTTTGTTCTGAGCAAGCTCACTGTTTGGACCCCATAGGAAACACAGTAGAGTAGAAGAGTGCTCTTTTCTCAAAAGCAGAGTGTGTTTCTTGTAGGGCGAGCTAGCGTTTGTTTCCCAGTCCTAAATGGAGTTGAATCACATGCAGTTTCTGGTCCATGAGCAAGAGTTGTTTTCTGGTAAGAAGAGTCACTATTGCGCTGCCATTGCCATACACAGGACAAATAGCACTGGCGTCTGTTCCCAGCAAGTACAGTGTATTGGAGTGAAGAAGATCTACTGTTCTTGTCAGGTTCCTAAGCAGACTTGAAGTAGATATGGCCGTGTGTGTAGGAAGCACAGTTTTTTTGTTCTGAGCAAACTCACTGTTCTGGCCCTGTAGGAAACACAGTAGCGTAGAAGAGTGCTATTTTCTCTAAAGCAGAGTGTGTTTCTTGTAAGGCGAGCTAGCGTTTGTTTCTCAGTCCTAAATGGAGTTTAATCTTGCAGTTTCTAGTCCTACGAGCAAGAGTTGTTTTATGGTAAGAAGAGTCACTTTTGCGCTGCCATTGCCATACACAGGACAAATAGCACTGGCGTCTGTTCCCAGCAAGTACAGTGTATTGGACTGAAGAGGATCTACTGTTCTTGTCAGGTTCCTAAGCAGAATTGAACTAGATATGGCCGTGTGTGTAGGAAGCACAGTTCTTTTGTTCTGAGCAAGTTCAGTGTTTGGACACAATAGGAAACACAGTAGAGTAGAAGAGTGCTCTTTTCTCAAAAGCAGAGTGTGTTTCTTGTAAGGCGAGCTAGCGTTTGTTTCCCAGTCCTATATGGAGTTGAGTCACATGCAGATTTTTGTCCTACGAGCAAGAGTTGTTTTCTGGTAAGACGAGTCACTATTGTGCTCTAATTGCCATACACAGTATAAATAGCACTCGCGTCTCTTCCCTGCAAGTACAGTGTATTGGACCGAAAAGGATCTACTGTTCTTGTCAGTTTCCTAAGCAGAGTTGAACTAGATATGGCCCTTGTGTGTAGGAAGCACAGTTCTTTTGTTCTGAGCAAGCTCACTGTTCGGACCCCATAGGAAACACAGTAGAGTAGAAGAGTGCTCTTTTCTCAAAAACAGAGTGTGTTTCATGTAACGCGAGGTAGCATTTGTTTCCCAGTCCTATATGGAGTTGAATCACATGCAGTTTCTGGTCCTATGAGCAAGAGTTGTTTTATGGTAAGGAAAGTCACTATTGTGCTCCCATTGCCCTACACAAGGCAAATAGCACTCGCGTCTTTTCCCAGCAAGTACAGTGAATTGGACTGAATAGGAGCTACTGTTCTTGTCAGTTTACTAAGCAGAGTTGAACTAGATATGATCCGTGTGTGTAGGAAGCACAGTTCTTTTGTTCTGAGCAAGCTCACTGTTTGGACCCCATAGGAAACACAGTAGAGTAGAAGAGTGCTCTTTTCTCTAAAGCAGAGTGTGTTTCTTGTAAGGCGAGCTACCGTTTGTTTCCCAGTCTTAAATGGAGTGGAATCACATGCAGTTTCTGGTCCTACGATCAAGAGTTGTTTTCTGGTAAGGAATGTCACTATTGTGCTCCCATTGCCATATACAGTTCAAATAGCACTCGCGTCTGTTCCCAGCAAGTACAGTGTATGGGACTGAGGGAGGAGCTACTGTTCTTGTCAGTTTCCTAAGCAGAGTTGAACTAGACATGGCCTGTGTGTGTAGGAAGCACAGTTTTTTTTTCTGAGCAAGCTCACTGTTCGGACCCTATAGGAAACACAGTAGAGTAGAAGAGTGCTCTTTTCTCAAAAGCAGAGTGTGTTTCTTGTAAGGCGAGCTAGCTTTTGTTTCCAAGTCCTAAATTGAGTTGAATCACATGCAGTTTCTGGTCCTACGAGCAAGAGCTGTTTTCTGGTAAGGAAAGTCACTATTGCGCTCCCATTGCATACACAGTACAAATAGCACTCGCGTCTGTTCCCAGCAAGTGCAGTGTATGGGACTAAAAAGGAGCTACTGTTCTTGTCAGTTTCCTAAGCAGAGTTGAAGTAGATATGGCCCGTGTGTGGAGGAAGCACAGTTCTTATGTTCTGAGCATGTCACTGATCTGGCCCTATAGGAATCACAGTAGAGTAGAAGCGTGCTCTTTTCTCAAAAGCGGAGTGTGTTTCTTGTAAGGCGAGCTAGCGTTTGTTTCCTAGTCCTACATGGAGTTGAATCACATGCAGTTTCAGGTCCTACGATCAAGAGTTCTTTTCTGGTAAGGAAAGTCACATTGCGCTCCCATTGCCATACACAGTGCAAATAGCACTCGCGTCTGTTCCCAGCAAATACAGTGCATTGGACTGGATAGGTGCTACTGTTCTTGTCAGTTTCCTAAGCAGAGTTGAACTAGATATGATCCGTGTTTGTAGGAAGCACAGTTCTTTTGTTCTTTGCAAGCTCACTGTTTGGACCCCATAGGAAACACAGTAGAGTAGAAGAGTGCTCTTTTCTCTAAGGCAGAGTGTATTTCTTGTAAGGTGTGCTAGCGTTTGTTTCGCAGTCCTAAATGGAGTTGAATCCCATGCAGTTTCTGGTACTACGAGCAAGAGTTGTTTTATGGTAAGAAGAGTCACTATCGCACTGCCATTGCCATACACAGGACAAATAGCACTGGCATCTGTTCGCAGCAAGTACAGTGTATTGGGCTGAAGAGGATCTACTGTTCTTGTCAGGTTCCTAAGCAGACTTGAACTAGATATGGCCGTGTGTGTAGGAAGCACAGTTTTTTTGTTCTGAGCAAGCTCACTGTTCGGACCCCAAAAGAAACACAGTAGAGTAGAAGAGTGCTTTTTTCTCAAAAGCAGAGTGTGTTTCTTTTAAGGCGAGCTAGCGTTTGTTTCCCATTCCTAAATGGAGTGGAATCACATGCAGTTTGTGTTCCTACGAGCAAGAGTTGTTTTCTGGTAAGGAAAGTCACTATTGCGCTCCCATTGCCATACACAGTGCAAATAGCCCTCCCATCTGTTCCCAGCAAGTACATTGCATTGGACTGAAGAGGAGCTACTGTTTTCTCAGTTTCCTAAGCAGAATTGAACTAAATATGGCCGTGTGTGTAGGAAGCACAGTTCTTTTGCTCTGAGCAAGCTCACTGTTCTGGCCCTATAGGAAACACAGTAGAGTAGAAGAGTGTTCTTTTCTCTAAAGCAGAGTGTGTTTCTTGTAAGGCGAGATAGCGTTTATTTCCAGTCCTAAATGGAGTTGAATCACATGCAGTTTCTAGTCCTAGGAGCAAGAGTTGTTTTACGGTAAGAAGAGTCACTTTTGCGCTGCCATTGCCATACACAGGACAAATAGCACTGGCGTCTGTTCCCAGCAAGTACAGTGTATTGGACTGAAGAGGATCTACTGTTCTTGTCAGGTTCCTAAGCAGAATTGAACTAGATATGGCCGTGTGTGTAGGAAGCACAGTTCTTTTGTTCTGAGCAAGTTCAGTGTTCGGACTCCAAAGGAAACACAGTAGAGTAGAAGAGTGCTCTTTTCTCAAAAGCAGAGTGTGTTTCTTGTAAGGCGAGCTAGCGTTTGTTTCCCAGTCCTAAATGGAGTTGAGTCACATGCAGTTTTTTGTCCTATGAGCAAGATTTGTTTTCTGGTAAGATGAGTCACTATTGTGCTCCAATTGCCATACACAGTGCAAATAGCACTCGCGTCTCTTCCCCGCAAATACAGTGTATTGGACTGAAGAGGAGATACTGTTCTTGTCAGTTTCGTAAGCAGAGTTGAACTAGATATGGCCCTTGTGTGTAGGAAGCAGAGTTCTTTTGTTCTGAGCAAGCTCACTGTTCGGACCCCATAGGAAACACAGTAGAGTAGAAGAGTGCTCTTTTCTCAAAAGCAGAGTGTGTTTCATGTAAGGCGAGCTAGCATTTTTTCCCAGATCTAAATGGAGTTGAATCACATGGAGTTTCTGGTCCTATGAGCAAGAGTTGTTTTATGGTAAGGAAAGTCACTATTGTGCTCCCATTGCCCTACACAAGGCAAATAGCACTCGCGTCTTTTCCCAGCACGTACAGTGTATTGGACTGAATAAGAGCTACTGTTCTTGTCAGTTTATTAAGCAGAGTTGAACTAGATATGGTCCGTGTGTGCAGGAAGCACAGTTCATTTGTTCTGAGCAAGCTCACTGTTTGGACCCCATAGGAAACACAGTAGAGTAGAAGAGTGCTCTTTTCTCAAAAGCAGAGTGTGTTTCTTGTAAGGCTAGCTACCGTTTGTTTCCCAGTCCTAAATGGAGTTGAATCACATGCAGTTTCTGGTCCTATGAGCAAGAGTTGTTTTCTGGTAAAGAAAGTCACTATTGCGCTCCAATTGCCATGCACAGTGCAAATAGCCCTCCCGTCTGTTCCCAGCAAGTACAGTGTATTGGACTGAAGAGGAGCTACTGTTCTTCTCAGTTTCCTAAGAAGAGTTGAACTAGGTAGGGCCCGTGTGTGTAGGATGCACAGTTCTTTTTTTCTGAGCAAGCTCACTGTTCTGGCAATATAGGAAGCACAGCAGAGTAGAAGAGTGCTCTTTTCTCAAAAGCAGAGTGTGTTTCTTGGAAGTCGAACTAGCGTTTGTTTCCCAGTCCTAAATGGAGTTGAGTCACATGCAGTTTTTGGTCCTACGAGCAAGAGTTGTTTTCTGGTAAGACGAGTCACTATTGTGCTCCAATTGCCATACACAGTGCAAACAGCACTCGCGTCTGTTCCCCGCAAGTAAAGTGTATTGGACTGAAGAGGAGCTACTGTTCTTGTCAGTTTCCTAAGCAGAGTTGAACTAGATATAGCACGTGTGTGTAGGAAGCATAGTTCTTTTGTTCTGAGCAAGCTCACTGTTCGGACCCCATAGGAAACACAGTAGAGTAGAAGAGTGCTCTTTTCTCAAAAGCAGAGTGTGTTTCTTGTAAGGTGAGCTAGCTTTTGTTTCCCAGTCCTAATTGGAGTTGAAACACTTGCAGGTTCTGGTCCTATGAGCAAGAGTTGTTTTATGGTAAGAAGAGTCACTATTGCGCTGCCATTGCCATACACAGGACAAATAGCACTGGCGTCTGTTCCCAGCAAGTACAGTATATTGGACTAAAGAGGATCTACTGTTCTTGTCAGGTTCCTAAACAGAATTGAACTAGATATGGTCGTGTGTACGAAGAACAGTTCTTTTGTTCTGAGCAAGCTCACTGTTCGGACCCCTTAGGAAGCACAGTAGAGTAGAAGAGTGCTCTTTTCTCAAAAGCAGAGTGTGTTTCTTGTAAGGCGAGCTTGTGTTTGTTTCCAGTCCTAAATGGAGTGGAATCACATGCAGTTTCTGGTCCTACGAGCAAGAGTTGTTTTCTGGTAAGGAAAGTCACTATTGCGCTCCCATTGCCATACACAGGGCAAATAGCACTTGCGTCTCTTCCCAGCAAGTACAGTGTATTGGACTGAAGAGGATCTACTGTTCTTGTCAGGTTCCTAAGCAGAGTTGAACCAGATATGGTCCATGTGTGTAGGAAGCACAGGTCTTTTGTTCTGAGCAAGCTCACAGTTCGGACCCCGTAGAAAACACAATAGAGTAGAAGAGTGCCCTTTTCTCAAAAGCAGGGTGTGTTCCTTGTAAGGCGAGCTAGCATTTGTTTCCCAGTCCTAAATGGAGTTGAATCACATCCAGTTTCTGGTCCTATGAGCAAGAGTTGTTTTCTGGTAAGGAAAGTCACTATTGCGCTCCCATTACCATACATAGTGCAAATAGCACTCGCGTCTGTTCCCAGCAAGTACAGTGTATTGGACTGAAGAGGAGCTACTGTTCTTGTCATTTTCATAAGAGGAGTTGAACCAGATATATCCCATGTGTGTAGGAAGCACAGTTCTTTTGTTCTGAGAAAGCACACTATGCGGACATCATAGGAAACACAGTAGAGTAGATGAGTGCTCTATTCTCAAAATTTGATTGTTTTTCTTGAAAGTCGAGCTAGTGTTTGTTTCCCAGTCAGAAATGGAGTTGAGTTCCATGCAGTTTCTGGTACTACGAGCAAGAGTTGTTTTCTGGTAAGAAGAGTCACTATTGTGCTCCCATTGCCATACACAGTGCAAATAGCACTCGCGTCTGTTCCCAGCAAGTACAGTGTATTGGACTGAAGAGCAGCTGCTGTTCTTGTCAGTTTCCTAAGCAGAGTTGAACTAGATATGGCCCGTGTTTGTAGGAAGCACAGTTCTTTTGTTCTGAGCAAGCTCACAGTTCGGACCCCGTAGGAAACACAATAGAGTAGAAGAGTGCCCTTTTCTCAAAAGCAGAGTGTGTTTCCTGTAAGGCGAGCTAGCATTTGTTTCCCAGTCCTAAATGGAGTTGAATCACATGCAGTTTCTGTTCAAATAAGCAAGAGTTGTTTTCTGGTAAGGAAAGTCACTATTGCGCTCCCATTCCCATTCATAGTGCAAATAGCACTCGCGTCTGTTCCCAGCAAGTACAGTGTATTGGACTGAACAGGAGCTATTGTTCTTGTCAGTTTCCTAACCAGAGTTGAACTAGATATGGCTCGTATGTGTAGGAAGCACAGTTCTTTCGTTCTGAGAAAGCACACTGTGCGGACACCATCGGAAACACAGTAGAGTAGATGAGAGCTCTTTTCTCAAAATTAGATTGTGTTTCTTGAAAGGCGAGCTAGTATTTGCTTCCCAGTCAGAAATGGAGTGGATTCCCATGCCGTTTCTGGTCCTACGAGCAAGAGTTTTTTTCTGGTAAGAAGAGTCACTATTGGGCTCCCATTGCCATACAAGTGCAAATAGCACTGGCGTCTGTTCCCAGCAAGTACAGTGTATTCGAATGAAGAGCAGCTACTGTTCTTGTCACTTTTCTAAGCAGAGTTGAACTAGATACGGCCCGTGTGTGTAGGAAGCACAGTTCTTTTGTTCTGAGCAAGCTCACTGTGCGGAACACATAGGAAACACAGTAGAGTAGAAGAGTGCTCTTTTCTCAAAAGCAGAGTGTGTTTCTTGTAAGGCGAGCTAGCGTTTTTTCCCAGTCCTAAATGGAGTTGAATCACATGCAGTTTCTGGTCCTACGAGCAAGAGTTGTTTTCTGGTAAGAAGAGTCAATATTGCGCTCCCATTGTCATACACAGGGCAAATAGCACTGGCGTCGGTTCCCAGCATGTACGGTGTATTGGACTGAAGAGAACCTACTGTTCTTGTCAGGTTCCTAAGCAGAATTGAACTAGTTATGGCCGTGTATGTAGGAAGCACAGTTCTTTTGTTCTGAGCAAGCTCTCTGTTCTGGCCCTATAGGAAACACAGTAGAGTAGAAGAGTGCTCTTTTCTCAAAAGCAGAGTGTGTTTCTTGTAAGGCGAGCTAGCGTTTGTTTCCAGTCCTAAATGGAGTTGAATCACATGCAGTTTTTGGTCCTACCAGCAAGAGTTGTTTTCTCTTAAGGAAAGTCACTATTGCGCTCCCTTTGCCATACACAGTGCAAATAGCAGTCGCGTCTGTTTCCAGCAAGTACAGTGTATTGGACTGAAGAGGAGCTACTGTTCTTGTCAGTTTCCTAAGCAGAGTTGAACTAGATATGGCCGTGTGTGTAGGAAGCACAGTTCTTTTGTTCTGAGCAAGCTCACTGTTCAGACCCCATTGGAAACACAATAGAGTAGAAGCGTGCTCTTTTCTCAAAAGCAGAGTGTGTTTCTTGTAAGGCAAGATAGCGTTTGTTTCACAGTACTAAATGGAGTTGAATCCCATGCAGTTTGTGGTCCTACGAGCAAGAGTTGTTTTCTGGTAAGAAGAGTCACTATTGTGCTCCCATTGTCATACACAGGGCAAATAGCACTGGCGTCTGTTCCCAGCATGTACAGTGTATTGGACTGAAGAGGATCTACTGTTCTAGTCAGTTTCCTAAGCAGAATTGAACTAGATATGGCCGTGTGTGTAGGAAGCACAGTTCTCTTGTTCTGATCAAGCTCACTGTTCTGGCCCTATAGGATACACAGAAGAGTAGAAGAGTGCTCTTTTCTCAAAAGCAGAGTGTGTTTCTTGTAAGGCGAGCTAGCATTTGTTTCCCAGTCCTAAATGGAGTTGAATCACATGCAGTTTCTGGTCATATGAGCAAGAGTTGTTTTCTGGTAAGGAAAGTCACTGTTGTACTCCCATTGCCATACATAGTGCAAATAGCACTCGCGTCTCTTCCCAGCAAGTACAGTGTATTGTACTGAAGAGGTTCTACTGTTCTTGTCAGTTTCCTAAGCAGAGTATAACTAGATATGGCCCGTGTGTGTAGGAAGCACAGTTCATTTGTTCTTAGCAAGCTCACTGTTCGGACCCCATAGGAAACACTATAGAGTAGAAGAGTGCTCTTTTCTCAAAAGCAGGGTGCATTTCTTGAAAGGCGAGCTAGTGTTTGTTTCCCAGTCAGAAATGGAATTGAATCCCTTGCAGTTTCTGGTCCTACGAGCAAGAGTTTTTTTCTGGTAAGAAGAGTCACTATTGCGCTCCCTTTGCCATACACAGTGCAAATAGCACTGGCGTCTGTTCCCTGCATGTACAGAGTATTGGACTGAATAGGAGCTCCTGTTCTTGTAAGATTCCTAAGCAGAGTTGAACCAGATATGTCCCCTGTGTGTAGGAAGCACAGTTCTTTTGTTCTGAGCAAGTTCACTGTTCTGGCCCTATAGGAAACACAGTAGAGTAGAAGAGTGCTCTTTTCTCAAAAGCAGAGTGTGTTTCTTGTAAGGCGAGCTAGCGTTTCTTTCCCAGTCCTAAATCGAGTGGAATCACATGCAGTATCTTGTCCTATGAACAAGAGTTGTTTTCTGGTAAGAAGAGTCACTATTGCGCTCCCATTGTCATACACAGGGCAAATAGCACTGGCGTCTGTTCCCAGCATGTACAGTGTATTGGACTGAAGAGGTTCTACTGTTCTTGTCAGTTTCCTAAGTAGAATTGAACTAGATATGGCCCGTGTGTGTAGGAAGCACAGTTTTTGTGTTCTGAACAAGCTCACTGTTCGGAAAACACATAGGAAACACAGTAGAGTAGAAGAGTGCTCTTTTCTCAAAAGCAGAGTGTGCTTCTTGGAAGTCGAGCTAGTGTTTGTTTCCCAGTCCTAAATGGAGTTGAGTCACATGCAGTTTTTTGTCCTACGAGCAACAGTTGTTTTCTGGTAAGACAAGTCACTATTGTGCTCCAATTGCCATACACAGTGCAAATAGCACTCGTGTCTGTTCCCCGCAAGTACAGTGTATTGGACTGAAGAGGAGCTACTGTTCTTGTCAGTTTCCTAAGCAGAGTTGAACTAGATATGGCCGGTGTGTGTAGGAAGCACAGTTCTTTTGTTCTGAGCAAGCTCACTGTTCTGGCCCTATAGGAAACACAGTAGAGTAGAAGAGTGCTCTTTATTTCTAAAGCAGAGTGTGTTTCTTGTAAGGTGAGCTAGCTTTTGTTTCCCAGTCCTAAATGGAGTTGAATTACATGCAGTTTCTGGTCCTACAAGCAAGAGTTGTTTTATGGTAAGAAGAGTCACTATTGCGCTGCCATTGCCATACACAGGACAAATAGCACTGGCGTCTGTACCCAGCAAGTACAGTGTATGGGACTGAAGAGAATCTACTGTTCTTGTCAGGTTCCTAAGCAGAATTGAACTAGATATGGCCGTGTGTGTAGGAAGCACAGTTCTTTTGTTTTGAGCAAGCTCAGTGTTCGGACCCCATAGGAAACACAGTATAGTAGAAGAGTGCTCTTTTCTCAAAAACAGAGTGTGTTTCTAGTAAGGCGAGCTAGCGTTTGTTTCCCAGTCCTAAATGGAGTTGAGTCACATGCAGCTTTTTGTCCTATGAGCAAGAGTTGTTTTCTGGTAGGGCGAGTCACTATTGTGCTCCAATTGCCATACACAGTGCAAATAGCACTCGCGTCTGTTCCCTGCAAGTACAGTGTATCGGACTGAAGAGGAGCTACTGTTCTTGTCAGTTTCCTAAGCAGATTTGAACTAGATATGCCCGTGTGTAGGAAGCACAGTTCTTTGTTCTGAGCAAGCTCACTGTTCTGGCCCTATAGGAAACACAGTAGAGTAGAAGAGTGCTCTTTTCTCTAAAGCAGAGTGTGTTTCTGTAAGGTGAGCTAGCTTTTGTTTCCCAGTCCTAAATGGAGTTGAATCACATGCAGTTTCTGGTCCTACGATCAAGAGTTGTTTTATGGTAAGAAGAGTCACTATTGTGCTGCCATTGCCATACACAGGACAAATAGCACTGGCGTCTGTTCCCAGCACGTACAGTGTATTGGACTGAAGAGGATCTACTGTTATTGTCAGGTTCCTAAGCAGAATTGAACTAGATATGGCCATGTGTGTAGGAAGCACAGTTCTTTTGTTCTGAGCAAGCTCACTGTTCGGACACCATAGGAAACACAGTAGAGTAGAAGAGTGCTCTTTTCTCAAAAGCAGAGTGTGTTTTTGTAAGGCGAGCTAGCGTTTGTTTCCTAGTCCTAAATGGAGTTGAATCATATGCAGTTTCTGGTCCTA
Organism: Peromyscus eremicus; assembly: GCF_949786415.1. NCBI lineage: Eukaryota > Metazoa > Chordata > Mammalia > Rodentia > Cricetidae > Peromyscus > Peromyscus eremicus. Next base: position 22,131 of record NW_026736594.1, on the reverse strand, counting down.
TGAGCAAGAGTTGTTTTCTGGTAAGGAAAGTCACTATTGCGCTCCCATTACCCTATACAAGGCAAATAGCACTCGAGTCTTTTCCCAGCAAGTACAGTGTATTGGAGTGAATAGGAGCTACTATTCTTGTCAGTTTCCTAAGCAGAGTTGAACTAGATATGGTCCGTATGTGTAGGAAGCACAGTTCTTTTGTTCTGAGCAAGCTCACTGTTTGGATATCATAGGAAACACAGTAGAGTAAAAGAATGCTCTTTTCTCTAAAGCAGAGTGTGTTTTTGTAACATGAGCTAGCATTTGTTTCCCAGTTCTAAATGGAGTGGAATCACATGCAGTTTCTCGTCCTACGAGCAAGAGTTGTTTTCTGGTAAGGAAAGTCACTATTGCGCTCCCATTGCCATACACAGTGCAAATAGCCCTCCCGTCTGTTCCCAGCAAGTACAGTGTATTGGACTGAAGAGGAGCTACTGTTCTTCTCAGTTTCCTAAGCAGAAATGAACTAGATATGGTCCGTGTGTGTAGGAAGCACAGTTCTTTTTTTCTGAGCAAGCTCACTGTTCTGGCCCTATAGGAAACACAGTAGAGTAGAAGAGTGCTCTTTTCTCAAAAGCAGAGTGTGTTTCTTGTAAAGCGAGCTAGAGTTTGTTTCCCAGTCCTAAATGGAGATTAATCACATGCAGTTTCTGGTCCTATGAGCAAGAGTTGTTTTCTGGTAAGAAGAGTCACTATTGCGCTGCCATTGACATACACAGAACAAATAGCACTCGCATTTGTTCCCAGCAAGTACAGTGTATTGGACTGAAGAGGTTCTACTGTTCTTGTCAGGTTCCTAAGCAGAGTTAAACTAGATATGGCCGTGTGTGTAGGAAGCACAGTTTTTTTGTTCTGAGCAAGCTCACTGTTCGGAACACAAAGGAAACACAGTAGAGTAGAAGAGTGCTCTTTTCTCAAAAGCAGAGTGTGTTTCTTGGAAGTCGAGCTAGCGTTTGTTTCCCAGTCCTAAATGGAGTTGAGTCACATGCAGTTTTTTGTCCAACGAGCAAGAGTTGTTTTCTGGTAAGACAAGTCACTATTGTGCTCCAATTGCCATACACAGTGCAAATAGCACTCACGTCTGTTCCCCGCAAGTACAGTGTATTGGACTGAAGAGGAGCTAGTGTTCTTGTCAGTTTCCTAAGCAGAGTTCAACTAGATATGGCCCGTGTGTGTAGGAAGCACAGTTCTTTTGTTCTGAGCAAGCTCACTGTTCGGACCCCATAGGAAACACAGTAGAGTAGAAGAGTGCTCTTTTCTCTAAAGCAGGGTGTGTTTCATGTAAGGCGAGCTAGCATTTGTTTCCCAGTCCTAAATGGAGTTGAATCACATGCAGTTTCTGCTCCTACGAGCAAGAGTTGTTTTCTGGAAAGGAAAGTCACTATTGCGCTCCCATTGCCATACACAGTGCAAATAGCACTGGCGTCTGTTCCCAGCAAGTACAGTGTATCGGACTGAAGAGGAGCTACTGTTCCTGTCAGTTTCCTAAGCAGAGTTGAACTAGATATGGCTCGTGTATAGGAAGCACAGTTCTTTGTTCTGAGCATTCTCACTGTTCTGGCCCTATAGGAAACACAGTAGAGTAGAAGAGTGCTCTTTTCTCTAAAGCAGAGTGTGTTTCTGTAAGGTGAGCTAGCTTTTGTTTCCCAGTCCTAAATGGAGTTGAATCACATGCAGTTTCTGGTCCTACGAGCAAGAGTTGTTTTATGGTAAGAAGAGTCACTATTGTGCTGCCATTGCCATACACAGGACAAATAGCACTGGCGTCTGTTCCCAGCACGGACAGTATATTGGACTGAATTGGAGCTACTGTTCTTGTCAGTTTCCTAAGCAGAGTTGAACTAGATATGGTCCGTGTGTGTAGGAAGCACAGTTCTTCTGTTCTGAGCAAGCTCACTGTTTGGACCCCATAGGAAACACAGTAGAGTAGAAGAGTGCTCTTTTCTCTAAAGCAGAGTTTGTTTTTGTAAGGCGAGCTAGCATTTGTTTCCCAGTCCTGAATGGAGTGGAATCACATGCAGTTTCTGGTCCTATGAGCAAGAGTTGTTTTCTGGTAAGGAAAGTCACTATTGTGCTCCCATTGCCATACTCAGTGCAAATAGCCCTCCCGTCTGTTCCGAGCAAGTACAGTGTATTGGACTGAAGAGGAGCTACTGTTCTTCTCAGTTTCCTAAGCAGAGTTGAACTAGATATGGTCCGTGTGTGTAGGAAGCACAGTTCTTTTGTTATGAGCAAGGTCACTGTTCTGGCCCCATAGGAAACACAGTAGAGTAGAAGAGTGCTCTTTTCTCTAAAGCAGAGTGTGTTTCTTGTAAGGTGAGCTAGCTTTTGTTTCCCAGTCCTAAATGGAGTTGAATCACATGCAGTTTCTGGTCCTACGAGCAAGAGTTGTTTTATGGTAAGAAGAGTCACTATGGCGCTGCCATTGCCGTACACAGGACAAATAGCACTGGCGTCTGTTAGCAGCAAGTACAGTGTATTGGACTGAAGAGGATCTACTGTTCTTGTCAGGTTCCTAAGCAGAATTGAATTAGTTATGGCCGTGTGTGTAGGAAGCACAGTCCTTTTGTTCTGAGCAAGCTCACTGTTCAGACCCAAAAGGAAACACAGTAGAGTAGAAGAGTGCTCTTTTCTCAAAAGCAGAGTGTGTGTCTTGTAAAGCGAGCTAGCGTTTGTTTCCCAGTCCTAAATGGAGTTGAGTCACATGCAGTTTTTTGTCCAACGAGCAAGAGTTGTTTTCTGGTAAGACGAGTCACTATTGTGCTCCAATTGCCATACACAGTGCAAATAGCACTCGCGTCTGTTCCCCGAAAGTACAGTGTCTTGGACTGAAGAGGAGCTACTGTTCTTCTCAGTTTCCTAAGCATAGTTGAACTAGATATGGCCGGTGTGTGTAGGAAGCACAGTTCTTTTGTTCTGAGCAAGCTCACTGTTCGGACCCCATAGGAAGGACAGTAGAGTAGAAGAGTGCTCTTTTCTCAAAAGCATAGTATGTTTCATGTAAGGCGAGCTAGCATTTGTATCCCAGTCCTAAATGGAGTTGAATCACATGCAGTTTCTAGTTCTATGAGCAATAGTTGTTTTCTGGTAAGGAAAGTCACTATTGCGCTCCCATTGCCATACACAGTGCAAATAGCACTCGCGTCAGTTCCCAGCAAGTACAGTGTTTCGGACTGAAGAGGAACTACTGTTCTTGTCAGTTTCCTAAGCAGAGTTGAACTAGTTATGGCCCGTGTGTAGGAAGCACAGTTCTTTTGTTCTGACCAAGCTCACTGTTATGGCCATATAGGAAACACAGTAGAGTAGAAGAGTGCTCTTTTCTCTAAAGCAGAGTGTGTTTCTCCTAAGGCGAGCTAGCGTTTGTTTCCCAGTCCTAAATGGAGTTGAATCACATGCAGTTTCTAGTCCTACGAGCAAGAGTTCTTTTATGGTAAGAAGAGTCACTATTGCGCTGCCATTGCCATACACAGGACAAATAGCACTGGCGTCTGTTCCCAGCAAGTACAGTGTATTGGACTGAAGAGGATCTACTGTTCTTGTCAGGTTCCTAATCAGAATTGAACTAGATATGGCCGTGTGTGTAGGAAGCACAGTTCTTTTGTTCTGAGCAAGCTCACTGTTCTGGCCCTATAGGAAACACAGTAGAGTAGAAGAGTGCTCTTTTCTCAAAAGCAGAGTGTGTTTTTGTAAGGCAAGCTAGCGTTTGTTTCCTAGTCCTAAATGGAGTTGAATCCCATGCAGTTTCTGGTCCTACGAACTTGAGTTGTTTTCTGGTAAGGAAAGTCTCTATTGCGCTCCCATTGCCCTACACAAGGCAAATAACACTTGCGTCTTTTCCCAGCAAGTACGGTGTATCAGACTGAAGAGGAGCTACTGTTCTTGTCAGTTTCCTAAGCAGAGTTGAACTAGATATGGACCATGTGTAGGAAGCACAGTTCTTTTTTTTTCTGAGCAAGCTCACTGTTCTGGCCCTATAGGAAACACAGTAGAGTAGAAGAGTGCTCTTTCCACAAAAGCAGAGTGTGTTACTTGTAAGGTGAGCTAGCTTTTGTTTCCCAGTCCTAAAAGGAGTTGAATCACATGCAGTTTCTGGTCCTACGAGCAAGAGTTGTTTTATAGTAAGAAGAGTCACTATTGCGCTGCCATTGCCATACACAGTGCAAATAGCAGTCGCGTCTGTTTCCAGCAAGTACAGTGTATTGGACTGAAGAGGAGCTACTGTTCTTGTCAGTTTCCTAAGCAGAGTTGAACTAGATATGGTCCATGTGTGTAGGAACCACAGTTTTTTTGTTCTGAGCAAGCTCACTGTTCAGACCCCATTGGAAACACAATAGAGTAGAAGCGTGCTCTTTTCTCAAAAGCAGAGTGTGTTTCTTGTAAGGCAAGATAGCGTTTGTTTCACAGTACTTAATGGAGTTGAATCCCATGCAGTTTGTGGTCCTACGAGCAAGAGTTGTTTTCTGGTAAGAAGTGTCACTATTGTGCTCCCATTGTCATACACAGGGCAAATAGCACTGGCGTCTGTTCCCAGCATGTACAGTGTATTGGACTGAAGAGGATCTACTGTTCTTGTCAGTTTCCTAAGCAGAATTGAACTAGATATGGCCGTGTGTGTAGGAAGCACAGTTCTCTTGTTCTGATAAAGCTCACTGTTCTGGCCCTATAGGATACACAGAAGAGTAGAAGAGTGCTCTTTTCTCAAAAGCAGAGTGTGTTTCTTGTAAGGCGAGCTAGCGTTTGTTTCCCAGTCCTAAATGGAGTTGAATCACATGCAGTTTCTGGTCATATGAGCAAGAGTTATTTTCTGGTAAGGAAAGTCACTGTTGTACTCCCATTGCCATACATAGTGCAAATAGCACTCGCGTCTGTTCCCAGCAAGTACAGTGTATTGTACTGAAGAGGAGCTACTGTTCTTGTCATTTTCCTAAGAGGAGTTGTACCAGATATGGCCCATGTGTGTAGGAAGCACACTTCTTTTGTTCTGAGAAAGCTCACTGTGCGGACATCATAGGAAACACAGTAGAGTAGATGAGTGCTCTCTTCTCAAAATTTGATTGTGTTTCTGGAAAGGTGAGCTAGTGTTTGTTTCCCAGTCAGAAATGGAGTTGAATCCCATGCAGTTTGTGGTCCTACGAGCAAGAGTTGTTTTCTGGTAAGAAGAGTCACTATTGTGCTCCCATTGCCATACACAGTGCAAATAACACTCGTGTCTGTTCCCAGCAAGTACAGTGTATTGGACTGAAGAGCAGCTACTGTTCTTGTCAGTTTCCTAAGCAGAGTTGAACTAGATATGGCCCGAGTGTGTAGGAAGCACAGTTCTTTTGTTCTGAGCAAGCACACTGTTCGGACCCCATAGGAAACACAGTAGAGTAGAAGCATGCTCTTTTCTCAAAAGCAGAGTGTGTTTCATGTAAGGCGAGATAGCGTTTGTTACCCAGTACTAAATGGAGTTGAATCCCATGCAGTTTGTGGTCCTACGAGCAAGAGTTTTTTTCTGGTAAGAAGAGTCACTATTGCGCTCCCATTGTCATACACAGGGCAAATAGCACTGGCATCTGTTCCCAGCATGTACAATGTATTGGACTGAAGAGGATCTACTGTTCTTTTCAGTTTTCTAAGCAAAATTGAACTAGATATGGCCATGTGTGTAGGAAGCACAGTTCTCTTGTTCTGTTCAAGCTCACTGTTCTGGCCCTATAAGAAACACAGTAGAGTAGACGAGTGCTCTTTTCTCAAAAGCAGAGTGTGTTTCTTGTAAGGCGAGCTAGCGTTTTTTTCCCAGTCCTAAATGGAGTTGAATCACATGCAGTTTCTGGTCCTACGAGCAAGAGTTGTTTTCTGGTAAGAAGAGTCACTATTGCGCTCCCATTGTCATACACAGTGCAAATAGCACTGGCGTCTGTTCCCAGCAAGTAAGGTGTATTGGACTGAAGAGCAGCTACTGTTCTTGTCAGTTTCCTAAGCAGAGTATAACTAGATATGGTCCGTGTGTGTAGGAAGCACAGTTCTTTTGTTATGAGCAAGGTCACTGTTCTGGCCCCATAGGAAACACAGTAGAGTAGAAGAGTGCTCTTTTCTCTAAAGCAGAGTGTGTTTCTTGTAAGGTGAGCTAGCTTTTGTTTCCCAGTCCTAAATGGAGTTGAATCACATGCAGTTTCTGGTCCTACGAGCAAGAGTTGTTTTATGGTAAGAAGAGTCACTTTTGCGCTGCCATTGCCGTACACAGGACAAATAGCACTGGCGTCTGTTAGCAGCAAGTACAGTGTATTGGACTGAAGAGGATCTACTGTTCTTGTCAGGTTCCTAAGCAGAATTGAATTAGTTATGGCCGTGTGTGTAGGAAGCACAGTCCTTTTGTTCTGAGCAAGCTCACTGTTCAGACCCAAAAGGAAACACAGTAGAGTAGAAGAGTGCTCTTTTCTCAAAAGCAGAGTGTGTGTCTTGTAAAGCGAGCTAGCGTTTGTTTCCCAGTCCTAAATGGAGTTGAGTCACATGCAGTTTTTTGTCCAACGAGCAAGAGTTGTTTTCTGGTAAGACGAGTCACTATTGTGCTCCAATTGCCATACACAGTGCAAATAACACTCGCGTCTGTTCCCAGCAAGTACAGTGTATTGGACTGAAGAGCAGCTACTGTTCTTGTCAGTTTCCTAAGCAGAGTTGAACTAGATATGGCCCGTGTGTGTAGGAAGCACAGTTCATTTGTTCTTAGCAAGCTCACTGTTCGGACCCCATAGGAAACACTATAGAGTAGAAGAGTGCTCTTTTCTCAAAAGCAGAGTGCGTTTCTTGAAAGGCGAGCTAGTGTTTGTTTCCCAGTCAGAAATGGAATTGAATCCCTTGCAGTTTCTGGTCCTACGAGCAAGAGTTTTTTTCTGGTAAGAAGAGTCACTATTGCGCTCACATTGCCATACACAGTGCAAATAGCACTGGCGTCTGTTCCCTGCATGTACAGAGTATTGGACTGAATAGGAGCTCCTGTTCTTGTCAGATTCCTAAGAAGAGTTGAACCAGATATGTCCCCTGTGTGTAGGAAGCACAGTTCTTTTGTTCTGAGCAAGTTCACTGTTCTGGCCCTATAGGAAACACAGTAGAGTAGAAGAGTGCTCTTTTCTCAAAAGCAAAGTGTGTTTCTTGTAAGGCGAGCTAGCGTTTCTTTCCCAGTCCTAAATCGAGTGGAATCACATGCAGTTTCTTGTCCTACGAACAAGAGTTGTTTTCTGGTAAGAAGAGTCACTATTGCGCTCCCATTGTCATACACAGGGCAAATAGCACTGGCGTCTGTTCCCAGCATGTACAGTGTATTGGACTGAAGAGTTTCTACTGTTCTTGTCAGTTTCCTAAGTAGAATTGAACTAGATATGGCCCGTGTGTGTAGGAAGCACAGTTTTTGTGTTCTGAGCAAGCTCACTGTTCGGAAAACACAAAGGAAACACAATAGAGTAGAAGAGTGCTCTTTTCTCAAAAGCAGAGTGTGCTTCTTGGAAGTCGAGCTAGTGTTTGTTTCCCAGTCCTAAATGGAGTTGAGTCACATGCAGTTTTTTGTCCTACGAGCAACAGTTGTTTTCTGGTAAGAGAAGTCACTATTGTGCTCCAATTGCCATACACAGTGCAAATAGCACTCGTGTCTGTTCCCCGCAAGTACAGTGTATTGGACTGAAGAGGAGCTACTGTTCTTGTCAGTTTCCTAAGCAGAGTTGAACTAGATATGGCCGGTGTGTGTAGGAAGCACAGTTCTTTTGTTCTTAGCAAGCTCACTGTTCGGACCCCATAGGAAGCACAGTAGAGTAGAAGAGTGCTCTTTTCTCAAAAGCAGAGTGTGTTTCATGTAAGGCGAGCTAGCATTTGTTTCCCAATCCTAAATGGATTTGAATAACATGCAGTTACTGGTCCTACGAGCAAGAGTTGTTTTCTGGTAAGGAAAGTCACTATTGCGCTCCCATTGCCATACACAGTGCAAATAGCATCGTGTCTGTTCCCAGCAAGTACAGTGTATTGGACGGAAGAGGATCTACTGTTCTTGTCAGTTTCCTAAGCAGAGTTGAACTAGTTATGGCCCTGTGTAGGAAGCACAGTTCTTTTGTACTGAGCAAGGTCACTGTTCTGGCCCTATAGGAAATACAGTAGAGTAGAAGAGTGCTCTTTTCTCTAAAGCAGAGTGTGTTTCTTAGAAGGCGAGCTAGCGTTTGTTTCCCAGTCCTAAATGGAGTTGAATCACATGCAGTTTCTAGTACTATGAGCAAGAGTTGTTTTATGGTAAGAAGAGTCATTATTGCTCTGCCATTGCCATACACAGGACAAATAGCACTGGCGTCTGTTCCCAGCAAGTACAGTGTAATGGACTGAAGAGGATCTACTGTTCTTCTCAGGTTCCTAAGCAGACTTGAACTAGATATGGCCCTGTGTGTAGGAAGCACAGTTTTTTTGTTCTGAGGAAGCTCACTGTTCGGAGCACATAGGAAACACAGTAGAGTAGAAGAGTGCTCTTTTATCAAAAGCATAGTGTGTTTCTTGGAAGTCGAGCTAGCGTTTGTTTCCCAGTCCTAAATGGAGTTGAGTCACATGCAGTTTTTTGTCCTACGAGCAACAGTTGTTTTCTGGTAAGACAAGTCACTATTGTGCTCCAATTGCCATACACAGTGCAAATAGCACTCGTGTCTGTTCCCCGCAAGTACAGTGTATTGGACTGAAGAGGAGCTACTGTTCTTGTCAGTTTCCTAAGCAGAGTTGAACTAGATATGGCCGGTGTGTGTAGGAAGCACAGTTCTTTTGTTTTGAGCTAGCTCACTGTTTGGACCTCATAGGAAACACAGTAGAGTAGAAGAGTGCTCTTTTCTCTAAAGCAGAGTGTGTTTCTTGTAAGGCGAGCTAGCGTTTGTTTCCCAGTCCTAAATGGAGTTGAATCACATGCAGTTTCTGGTCCTACGAGCAAGAGTTGTTTTATGGTAAGAAGAATCACTATTGCGCTGCCATTGCCATACACAGGACAAATAGCACTCGTGTCTGTTCCCAGCAAGTACAGGGTATTGGACTGAAGAGGAGCTACTGTTCTTCTCAGTTTCCTAAGCAGAGTTGAACTAGATATAGCCCGTGTGTGTAGGAAGCACAGTTCTTTTGTTCTGAGCAAGCTCACTGTTCGGACCTCATAGGAAACACAGTAGAGTAGAAGAGTGCTCTTTTCTCTAAAGCAGAGTGTGTTTCTTGTAAAGCGAATGAGCATTTGTTTTCCAGTCCAAAATGGAGTTGATTAACATGCAGTTTCTGGTCCTACGAGCAAGAGATGTTTTATGGTAAGAAGAGTCACTATTGCGCTGCCATTTCCATACACAGGACAAATAGCACTGGCGTCTGTTCCCAGCAAGTACAGTGTATTGGATTGAAGAGGATCTACTGTTCTTGTCAGGTTCCTAAGCAGAATTGAACTAGATATGGCCGTGTGTGTAGGAAGCACAGTTCTTTTGTTCTGAGCAAGCTCACTGTTCGGACACCATAGGAAACACAGTAGAGTAGAAGAGTGCTCTTTTCTCAAAAGAAGAGTGTGTTTCTTGTAAAGCGAGCTAAAGTTTGTTTCCCAGTCCTAAATGGAGTTGAATCACTTGCAGTCTCTGGTCCTACGAGCAAGAGTTGTTTTCTGGTAAGAAGAGTCACTATTGTGCTGCCTATGCCATACACAGTGCAAATAGCACTGGCGTCTGTTCCCAGCAAGTACAGTGTATTGGACTGAAGGGGATCTACTGTTCTTGTCAGGTTCCTAAGCAGACTTGAACTAGATATGGCCGTGTGTGTAGGAAGCACAGTTTTTTTGTTCTGAGCAAGCTCACTTTTCGGAACACATAGGAAACACAGTAGAGTAGAAGAGTGCTCTTTTCTCTAAAGCAGAGTGTGTTTCTTGGAAGTCGAGCTAGCGTTTGTTTCCCAGTCCTAAATGGAGTTGAGTCACATGCAGTTTTTTGTCCTACGAGCAAGAGTTTTTTTTCTGGTAAGACAAGTCACTATAAGGCTCCAATTGCCATACACAGTGCAAATAGCACTCGCGTATGTTCCCCGCAAGTACAGTGTATTGGACTGAAGAGGAGCTACTGTTCTTGTCAGTTTCCTCAGCAGAGTTGAACTAGATATGGCCCGTGTGTGTAGGAAGCACAGTTCTTTTGTTCTTAGCAAGCTCACTGTTTGGACCCCATAGGAAGCACAGTAGAGTAGAAGAGTGCTCTTTTCTCAAAAGCAGAGTGTGTTTCATGTAAGGCGAGCTAGCATTTGTTTCCCAATCCTAAATGGATTTGAATCACATGCAGTTACTGGTCCTACGAGCAAGAGTTGTTTTCTGGTAAGGAAAGTCACTATTGTGCTCCCATTGCCATACACAGTGCAAATAGGATCGTGTCTGTTCCCAGCAAGTACAGTGTATTGGACGGAAGAGGATCTACTGTTCTTGTCAGTTTCCTAAGCAGAGTTGAACTAGTTATGGCCCTGTGTAGGAAGCACAGTTCTTTTGTTCTGAGCAAGATCACTGTTCTGGCCCTATAGGAAATACAGTAGAGTAGAAGAGTGCTCTTTTCTCTAAAGCAGAGTGTGTTTCTTGGAAGGCGAGCTAGCGTTTGTTTCCCAGTCTTAAATGGAGTTGAATCACATGCAGTTTCTAGTACTATGAGCAAGAGTTGTTTTATGGTAAGAAGAGTCATTATTGCTCTGCCATTGCCATACACAGGACAAATAGCACTGGCGTCTGTTCCCAGCAAGTACAGTGTAATGGACTGAAGAGGATCTACTGTTCTTCTCAGGTTCCTAAGCAGACTTGAACTAGATATGGCCGTGTGTGTAGGAAGCACAGTTTTTTTGTTCTGAGCAAGTTCACTGTTCGGAGCACATAGGAAACACAGTAGAGTAGAAGATTGCTCTTTTCTCAAAAGCAGAGTGTGTTTCTTGGAAGTCGAGCTAGCGTTTGTTTCCCAGTCCTAAATGGAGTTGAGTCACATGCAATTTTTTGTCCTACGAGCAAGAGTTTTTTTCTGGTAAGAAAAGTCACTATTGTGCTCCAATTGCCATACACAGTGCAAATAGCACTCACGTCTGTTCCCCGCAAGTAGAGTGTATTGGACTGAAGTGGAGCTACTGTTCTCGTCAGTTTCCTAAGCAGAGTTGAACTGGATATGGCCCGTGTTTGTAGGAAGCACAGTTCTTTTGTTCTGAGCAAGCTCACTGTTCGGACCCCATAGGAAACACAGTAGAATAGAAGAGTGCTCTTTTCTCAAAAGCAGAGTGTGTTTCATGTAAGGCGAGCTAGCATTTGTTTCCCAGTCCTAATGGAGTTGAATCACATGCAGTTTCTGGTCCTACGAGCAAGAGTTGTTTTCTGGTAAGGAAAGTCACTATTGCGCTCCCATTGCCATACACAGTGCAAATAGCACTCGCGTCTGTTCCCAGCAAGTACAGTCTATCAGACTGAAGAGGAGCTACTGTTCTTGTCAGTTTCCTAAGCAGAGTTGAACTAGATATGGCCCGTGTGTGTAGGAAGCACAGTTCTTTTGTTCTGAGCAAGCTCACTGTTCTGGCCCTATAGGAAACACAGTAGAGTAGGAGAGTGCTCTTTTCTCTAAAGCAGAGTGTGTTTTTGTAAGGCGAATTAGCATTTGTTTCCCAGTCCTAAATGGAGTGGAATCACATGCAGTCTCTGGTCCTACGAGCAAGAGTTGTTTTCTGGTAAGGAAAGTAACTATTGCGCTCCCCTTGCCATACATAGTGCAAATAGATCTCGCGTCTGTTCCCAGCAAGTACAGTGTATCGGACTGAAGAGGAGCTACTGTTCTTGTCAGTTTCCTAAGCAGAGTTGAACTAGATATGGCCCGTGTGTGTAGGAAGCACAGTTCTTTTGCTCTGAGCAAGCTCACTGTTCGGACCCCATAGGAAACACAGTAGTGGAGAAGAGTGCTCTTTTCTCAAAAGCTGAGTGTGTTTCTTGTAAGGCAAGCTAGCATTTGTTTCCCAGTCCTAAATGGATTTGAGTCACATGCCGTTTCTGGTCCTAAGAACAAGAGTTGTTTTCTGGAAGGGAAAGTCAATATTGCGCGCCCATTGCCTTACCCAAGGCAAATAGCACTCGCGTCTTTTCCCAGCAATTACAGTGTATTGGACTGAATAGGAGTTACTGTTCTTGTCAGTTTCCTAAGTAGAGTTGAACTAGATATGGCCCGTGTGTGTAGGAAGCACAGTTCTTTTGTTCTGAGCAAGCTCACTGTTCTGGCCCTATAGGAAACACAGCAGAGTAGAAGAGTGCTCTTTTCTCTAAAGCAGAGTGTGTTTCTTGTAAGGTGAGCTAGCTTTTGTTTCCCAGTCCTAAATGGAGTTGAATTTCATGCAGTTTCTGGTCCTACGAGCAAGAGTTGTTGTATGGTAAGAAGAGTCACTATTGCGCTGCCATTGCCATACACAGTGCAAATAGCACTCGCGTCTTTTTTCAGTAAGTACAGTGTATTGGACTGAATAGGAGCTACTGTTCTTGTCAGTTTCCTAAGCAGAGTTGAACTAGATATGGGCCGTGTGTGTAGGAAGCACAGTTCTTTTGTTCTGAGCAAGCTCACTGTTTGGACCCCATAGGAAACACAGTAGAGTAGAAGAGTGCTCTTTTCTCTAAAGCAGAGTGTGTTTCTTGTAAGGCAAGCTGCCGTTTGTTTCCCAGTCCTAAATGGAGTGGAATCACATGCAGTTTCTCGTACTACGAGCAAGGGTTGTTTTCTGGAAAGAAGAGTCACTATTGCGCTGCCATTGCCATAGTACTGGCGTCTGTTCCCAGCAAGTACAGTGTATTGGATGGAAGAGGATCTACTGTTCTTGTCAGGTTCCTAAGCAGACTTGAACTAGATATGGCCGTGTGTGTAGGAAGCACAGTTTTTTTGTTCTGAGCAAGCTCACTGTTCGGAACCCATAGGAAACACAGTAGAGTAGAAGAGTGCTCTTTTCTCAAAAGCAGAGTGTGTTTCTTGGAAGACGAGTTAGCGTTTGTTTCCCAGTCCTAAATGGAGTTGAGTCACATGCAGTTTTTTGTCCTACGAGCAAGAGTTGTTTTCTGGTAAGATGAGTCACTATTGTGCTCCAAAAGCCATACACAGTGCAAATAGCAGTCCCGTCTGTTCCCAGGAAGTACAGTGTATCGGACTGAAGAGGAGCTACTGTTTCTGTCAGTTTCCTAAGCAGAGTTGAATGAGATATGTCCCGCGTGTGTAGGAAGCACAGTTCTTTTGTTCTGAGCTAGCTCACTGTTTGGACCCCTTAGGAAACACAGTAGAGTAGAAGAGTGCTCTTTTCTCTAAAGCAGAGTGTGTTTCTTGTAAGGCGAGCTAGCGTTTGTTTCCCAGTCCTAAATGGAGTTGAATCACATGCAGTTTCTGGTCCTACGAGCAAGAGTTGTTTTATGGTAAGAAGAGTCACTATTGCCCTGCCATTGCCATACACAGGACAAATAGCACTGTTGTCTGTTCCCAGCAGTACAGTGTATTGGACTGAAGAGGATCTACTGTTCTTGTCAGGTTCCTAAGCAGAATTGAACTAGATATGGCCTTGTGTGTAGGAAGCACAGTTCTTTTGTTCTGAGCAAGTTCACTGTTCGGACCTCCTAGGAAACACAATAGAGTAGAAGAGTGCTTTTTTCTCTAAATCAGAGTGTGTTTCTTGTAAGGCGAGTTAGTGTTTGTTTCCCAGTCCTAAGTGGAGTTGTATCACATGCAGTTTCTGGTCCTACGAGCAAGAGTTGTTTTCTGGTAAGAAGAGTCACTATTGTGCTCCCATTTTCATACACAGGGCAAATAGCACACGTGTCTGTTCCCAGCATGTACAGTGTATTGGACTGAAGAGGATCTACTGTTCTTGTCAGGTTCCTAAGCAGAGTTGAACTAGATATGGCCGTGTGTGTAGGAAGCACGGTTCTTTTGTTCTGAACAAGCTCACTGTTCTGGCCCTATAGGAAACACAGTGGAGTAGAAGAGTGCTCTTTTCTCAAAAGCAGATTGTGTTTCTTGTAAGGCGAGCTAGCGTTTGTTTCCCAGTCCCATATGGAGTTGAATCACATGCAGGTTCTGGTCCTACGAGCAAGAGTTGTTTTTTGGTAAGGAAAGTCACTATTGCGCTCCCATTGCCATACACAGTGCAAATAGCACTCGCATCTGTTCCCAGCAAGTACAGTGTATCGGACTGAAGAGGAGCTACTGTTGTTGTCAGTTTACTAAGCAGAGTTGATCGAGATATGTCCCGCGTGTGTAGGAAGCACATTTCTTTTGTTCTGAGCAAGCTCACTGTTTGGACCCCATAGGAAACACAGTAGAGTAGAAGAGTGCTCTTTTCTCAAAAGCAGAGTGTGTTTCTTGTAAGGCGAGCTAGCGTTTGTTTCCCAGTCCTAAATGGAGTTGAATCACATGCAGTTTCTGGTCCTACGAGCAAGAGTTGTTTTCTGGTAAGAAGAGTCAATATTGCGCTGCCATTGCCATACACAGGACAAATAGCACTGGCGTTTGTTCCCAGCAAGTACAGTGTATTGGACTGAAGAGGATCTACTGTTCTTGTCAGGTTCCTAAGCAGAATTGAACTAGATATGGCCGTGTGTGTAGGAAGCTCAGTTCTTTTGTTCTGAGCAAGCTCACTCTTTGGACCCCATAGGAAACACAGAAGAGTAGAATTGTGCTCTTTTCCGAAAAGCAGAGTGTGTTTCTTGTAAGGCGACCTAGCGTTTGTTTCCCAGTCCTAAATGGAGTTGAATCCCCTGCAGTTTCTGTTCCTACGAGCAAGAGTTGTTTTCTGGTAAAGAAAGTAACTATTGAGCTCCCATGCCATACACAGTGCAAATAGTACTCGCGTCTGTTCCCAGCAAATTCAGTGTATCGGACTGAAGAGGAGCTACTGTTCTTGTCAGTTTCCTGAGCAGAGTTGAACTAGATATGGTCGGTGTGTGTAGGAAGCACATTTCTTTTGTTCTGAGCAAGCTCACTTTTCGGACACCATAGGAAACACAGTAGAGTAGAATTGTGCTCTTTTCTCAAAAGCACAGTGTGTTTCTTGTAAGGCGAGCTAGCGTTTGTTTCCCAGTCCTAAATGGAGTTGAATCCCATGCAGTTTCTGTTCCTATGAGCAAGAGCTGTTTTCTGGTAAGGAAAGTAACTATTGAGCTCCCATTGCCATACACAGTGCAAATAGCACTCGCGTCTGTTCCCAGCAAATACAGTGTATCGGACTGAAGAGGAGCTACTGTTCTTGTCAGTTTCCTAAGCAGAGTTGAACTAGATATGGCCGTATGTGTAGGAAGCACAGTTCTTTTGTTCTGAGCAAGCTCACTGTTTGGACCCCATAGGAAACACAGTAGAGTAGAAGAGTGCTCTTTTCTCTGAAGCAGAGTGTGTTTCTTGTAAGGCGAGCTAGCGTTTGTTTCCCAGTCCTAAATGGAGTGGAATCACATGCAGTTTCTGGTCCTATGAGCAAGAGTTGTTTTTTGGTAAGGAAAGTCACTATTGCGCTCCCATTGCCATACACAGTGCAAATAGCACTCGCATCTGTTCCCAGCAAGTACAGTGTATCGGACTGAAGAGGAGCTACTGTTCTTGTCAGTTTCCTAAGCAGAGTTGATCGAGATATGTCCCGCGTGTGTAGGAAGCACATTTCTTTTGTTCTGAGCAAGCTCACTGTTTGGACCCCATAGGAAACACAGTAGAGTAGAAGAGTGCTCTTTTCTCAAAAGCAGAGTGTGTTTCTTGTAAGGCGAGCTAGCGTTTGTTTCCCAGTCCTAAATGGAGTTGAATCACATGCAGTTTCTGGTCCTACTAGCAAGAGCTGTTTTCTGGTAAGAAGAGTCACTATTGCGCTGTCATTGTCATACACAGGACAAATAGCACTGGCGTCTTTTCCCAGCAAGTACAGTGTATTGGAGGAAAGAGGATCTACTGTTCTTGTCAGGTTCCTAATCAGACTTGAACTAGATATGGCCGTGTGTGTAGGAAGCACAGTTTTTTTGTTCTGAGCAAGCTCACTGTTCGGACCCCATAGGTTACACAGTAGAGTAGAAGAGTGCTCTTTTCTCTAAAGCAGAGTGTGTTTCTAGTAAGGCGAGCTCGCGTTTGTTTCCCAGTCCTAAATGGAGTTGTCACAGGCAGTTTTGGTCCTACGAGCAAGAGTTGTTTTCTGGTAAGAAGAGTCACTATTGCGCTCCAAATGCAATACACAGTGCAAATAGCACATGCTTCTGTTCCCAGCAAGTACAGTGTATCGGACTGAACAATAGCTACTGTTCTTGTCAGTTTCCTAAGCAGACTTGATCTAGATATGGCCGTGTGTGTAGGAAGCACAGTTGTTTTGTTCTGAGTAAGCTCACTGTTCGGAACACATAGGAAACACTGTACAGTAGAAGAGTGCTCTTTTCTCAAAAGCAGAGTGTGTTTTTGGAAGGCGAGCTCGCGTTAGTTTCCCAGTCCTAAATGGAGTTGAGTCACATGCAGTTTTTTGTCCTATGAGCAAGAGTTGTTTTCTGGTAAGAAGAGTCACTGTTGTGTTCCAATTGCCATACACAGTGCAAATAGCACTCGCGTCTGTTCCCAGCAAGTACAGTGTATTGGACTGAATAGGAGCTACTGTTCTTGTCAGTTTCCTAAGCAGAGTTGAACGAGATATGTTCCGCGTGTGTAGGAATCACAGTTCTTTTGTTCTGAGCAAGCTCACTGTTTGGACCCCATAGGAAACACAGTAGAGTAGAAGAGTGCTCTTTTCTCAAAAGCAGAGTGTGTTTCTTGTAGGGCGAGCTAGCGTTTGTTTCCCAGTCCTAAATGGAGTTGAATCACATGCAGTTTCTGGTCCATGAGCAAGAGTTGTTTTCTGGTAAGAAGAGTCACTATTGCGCTGCCATTGCCATACACAGGACAAATAGCACTGGCGTCTGTTCCCAGCAAGTACAGTGTATTGGAGTGAAGAAGATCTACTGTTCTTGTCAGGTTCCTAAGCAGACTTGAAGTAGATATGGCCGTGTGTGTAGGAAGCACAGTTTTTTTGTTCTGAGCAAACTCACTGTTCTGGCCCTGTAGGAAACACAGTAGCGTAGAAGAGTGCTATTTTCTCTAAAGCAGAGTGTGTTTCTTGTAAGGCGAGCTAGCGTTTGTTTCTCAGTCCTAAATGGAGTTTAATCTTGCAGTTTCTAGTCCTACGAGCAAGAGTTGTTTTATGGTAAGAAGAGTCACTTTTGCGCTGCCATTGCCATACACAGGACAAATAGCACTGGCGTCTGTTCCCAGCAAGTACAGTGTATTGGACTGAAGAGGATCTACTGTTCTTGTCAGGTTCCTAAGCAGAATTGAACTAGATATGGCCGTGTGTGTAGGAAGCACAGTTCTTTTGTTCTGAGCAAGCTCACTGTTCTGGCCCTATAGGAAACACAGTAGAGTAGAAGAGTGCTCTTTTCTCAAAAGCAGAGTGTGTTTCTTGTAAGGCGAGCTAGCGTTTGTTTCCCAGTCCTATATGGAGTTGAGTCACATGCAGATTTTTGTCCTACGAGCAAGAGTTGTTTTCTGGTAAGACGAGTCACTATTGTGCTCTAATTGCCATACACAGTATAAATAGCACTCGCGTCTCTTCCCTGCAAGTACAGTGTATTGGACCGAAAAGGATCTACTGTTCTTGTCAGTTTCCTAAGCAGAGTTGAACTAGATATGGCCCTTGTGTGTAGGAAGCACAGTTCTTTTGTTCTGAGCAAGCTCACTGTTCGGACCCCATAGGAAACACAGTAGAGTAGAAGAGTGCTCTTTTCTCAAAAACAGAGTGTGTTTCATGTAACGCGAGGTAGCATTTGTTTCCCAGTCCTATATGGAGTTGAATCACATGCAGTTTCTGGTCCTATGAGCAAGAGTTGTTTTATGGTAAGGAAAGTCACTATTGTGCTCCCATTGCCCTACACAAGGCAAATAGCACTCGCGTCTTTTCCCAGCAAGTACAGTGTATTGGACTGAATAGGAGCTACTGTTCTTGTCAGTTTACTAAGCAGAGTTGAACTAGATATGATCCGTGTGTGTAGGAAGCACAGTTCTTTTGTTCTGAGCAAGCTCACTGTTTGGACCCCATAGGAAACACAGTAGAGTAGAAGAGTGCTCTTTTCTCTAAAGCAGAGTGTGTTTCTTGTAAGGCGAGCTACCGTTTGTTTCCCAGTCTTAAATGGAGTGGAATCACATGCAGTTTCTGGTCCTACGAGCAAGAGTTGTTTTCTGTTAAGGAATGTCACTATTGTGCTCCCATTGCCATATACAGTTCAAATAGCACTCGCGTCTGTTCCCAGCAAGTACAGTGTATGGGACTGAGGGAGGAGCTACTGTTCTTGTCAGTTTCCTAAGCAGAGTTGAACTAGATATGGCCTGTGTGTGTAGGAAGCACAGTTTTTTTTTCTGAGCAAGCTCACTGTTCGGACCCTATAGGAAACACAGTAGAGTAGAAGAGTGCTCTTTTCTCAAAAGCAGAGTGTGTTTCTTGTAAGGCGAGCTAGCTTTTGTTTCCAAGTCCTAAATTGAGTTGAATCACATGCAGTTTCTGGTCCTACGAGCAAGAGCTGTTTTCTGGTAAGGAAAGTCACTATTGCGCTCCCATTGCATACACAGTACAAATAGCACTCGCGTCTGTTCCCAGCAAGTGCAGTGTATGGGACTAAAAAGGAGCTACTGTTCTTGTCAGTTTCCTAAGCAGAGTTGAAGTAGATATGGCCCGTGTGTGGAGGAAGCACAGTTCTTATGTTCTGAGCATGTCACTGATCTGGCCCTATAGGAATCACAGTAGAGTAGAAGCGTGCTCTTTTCTCAAAAGCGGAGTGTGTTTCTTGTAAGGCGAGCTAGCGTTTGTTTCTTAGTCCTAAATGGAGTTGAATCACATGCAGTTTCAGGTCCTACGATCAAGAGTTCTTTTCTGGTAAGGAAAGTCACATTGCGCTCCCATTGCCATACACAGTGCAAATAGCACTCGCGTCTGTTCCCAGCAAATACAGTGCATTGGACTGGATAGGTGCTACTGTTCTTGTCAGTTTCCTAAGCAGAGTTGAACTAGATATGATCCGTGTTTGTAGGAAGCACAGTTCTTTTGTTCTTTGCAAGCTCACTGTTTGGACCCCATAGGAAACACAGTAGAGTAGAAGAGTGCTCTTTTCTCTAAGGCAGAGTGTATTTCTTGTAAGGTGTGCTAGCGTTTGTTTCGCAGTCCTAAATGGAGTTGAATCCCATGCAGTTTCTGGTACTACGAGCAAGAGTTGTTTTATGGTAAGAAGAGTCACTATCGCACTGCCATTGCCATACACAGGACAAATAGCACTGGCATCTGTTCGCAGCAAGTACAGTGTATTGGGCTGAAGAGGATCTACTGTTCTTGTCAGGTTCCTAAGCAGACTTGAACTAGATATGGCCGTGTGTGTAGGAAGCACAGTTTTTTTGTTCTGAGCAAGCTCACTGTTCGGACCCCATAGGAAACACAGTAGAGTAGAAGAGTGCTTTTTTCTCAAAAGCAGAGTGTGTTTCTTTTAAGGCGAGCTAGCGTTTGTTTCCCATTCCTAAATGGAGTGGAATCACATGCAGTTTGTGTTCCTACGAGCAAGAGTTGTTTTCTGGTAAGGAAAGTCACTATTGCGCTCCCATTGCCATACACAGTGCAAATAGCCCTCCCATCTGTTCCCAACAAGTACATTGCATTGGACTGAAGAGGAGCTACTGTTTTCTCAGTTTCCTAAGCAGAATTGAACTAAATATGGCCGTGTGTGTAGGAAGCACAGTTCTTTTGCTCTGAGCAAGCTCACTGTTCTGGCCCTATAGGAAACACAGTAGAGTAGAAGAGTGTTCTTTTCTCTAAAGCAGAGTGTGTTTCTTGTAAGGCGAGATAGCGTTTATTTCCAGTCCTAAATGGAGTTGAATCACATGCAGTTTCTAGTCCTAGGAGCAAGAGTTGTTTTACGGTAAGAAGAGTCACTTTTGCGCTGCCATTGCCATACACAGGACAAATAGCACTGGCGTCTGTTCCCAGCAAGTACAGTGTATTGGACTGAAGAGGATCTACTGTTCTTGTCAGGTTCCTAAGCAGAATTGAACTAGATATGGCCGTGTGTGTAGGAAGCACAGTTCTTTTGTTCTGAGCAAGTTCAGTGTTCGGACTCCAAAGGAAACACAGTAGAGTAGAAGAGTGCTCTTTTCTCAAAAGCAGAGTGTGTTTCTTGTAAGGCGAGCTAGCGTTTGTTTCCCAGTCCTAAATGGAGTTGAGTCACATGCAGTTTTTTGTCCTATGAGCAAGATTTGTTTTCTGGTAAGACGAGTCACTATTGTGCTCCAATTGCCATACACAGTGCAAATAGCACTCGCGTCTCTTCCCCGCAAATACAGTGTATTGGACTGAAGAGGAGATACTGTTCTTGTCAGTTTCGTAAGCAGAGTTGAACTAGATATGGCCCTTGTGTGTAGGAAGCAGAGTTCTTTTGTTCTGAGCAAGCTCACTGTTCGGACCCCATAGGAAACACAGTAGAGTAGAAGAGTGCTCTTTTCTCAAAAGCAGAGTGTGTTTCATGTAAGGCGAGCTAGCATTTTTTCCCAGATCTAAATGGAGTTGAATCACATGGAGTTTCTGGTCCTATGAGCAAGAGTTGTTTTATGGTAAGGAAAGTCACTATTGTGCTCCCATTGCCCTACACAAGGCAAATAGCACTCGCGTCTTTTCCCAGCACGTACAGTGTATTGGACTGAATAAGAGCTACTGTTCTTGTCAGTTTATTAAGCAGAGTTGAATTAGATATGGTCCGTGTGTGCAGGAAGCACAGTTCATTTGTTCTGAGCAAGCTCACTGTTTGGACCCCATAGGAAACACAGTAGAGTAGAAGAGTGCTCTTTTCTCAAAAGCAGAGTGTGTTTCTTGTAAGGCTAGCTACCGTTTGTTTCCCAGTCCTAAATGGAGTTGAATCACATGCAGTTTCTGGTCCTACGAGCAAGAGTTGTTTTCTGGTAAAGAAAGTCACTATTGCGCTCCAATTGCCATGCACAGTGCAAATAGCCCTCCCGTCTGTTCCCAGCAAGTACAGTGTATTGGACTGAAGAGGAGCTACTGTTCTTCTCAGTTTCCTAAGAAGAGTTGAACTAGGTAGGGCCCGTGTGTGTAGGATGCACAGTTCTTTTTTTCTGAGCAAGCTCACTGTTCTGGCAATATAGGAAGCACAGCAGAGTAGAAGAGTGCTCTTTTCTCAAAAGCAGAGTGTGTTTCTTGGAAGTCGATCTAGCGTTTGTTTCCCAGTCCTAAATGGAGTTGAGTCACATGCAGTTTTTGGTCCTACGAGCAAGAGTTGTTTTCTGGTAAGACGAGTCACTATTGTGCTCCAATTGCCATACACAGTGCAAACAGCACTCGCGTCTGTTCCCCGCAAGTAAAGTGTATTGGACTGAAGAGGAGCTACTGTTCTTGTCAGTTTCCTAAGCAGAGTTGAACTAGATATAGCACGTGTGTGTAGGAAGCATAGTTCTTTTGTTCTGAGCAAGCTCACTGTTCGGACCCCATAGGAAACACAGTAGAGTAGAAGAGTGCTCTTTTCTCAAAAGCAGAGTGTGTTTCTTGTAAGGTGAGCTAGCTTTTGTTTCCCAGTCCTAATTGAGTTGAAACACTTGCAGGTTCTGGTCCTATGAGCAAGAGTTGTTTTATGGTAAGAAGAGTCACTATTGCGCTGCCATTGCCATACACAGGACAAATAGCACTGGCGTCTGTTCCCAGCAAGTACAGTATATTGGACTAAAGAGGATATACTGTTCTTGTCAGGTTCCTAAACAGAATTGAACTAGATATGGTCGTGTGTACGAAGAACAGTTCTTTTGTTCTGAGCAACGCTCACTGTTCGGACCCCTTAGGAAGCACAGTAGAGTAGAAGAGTGCTCTTTTCTCAAAAGCAGAGTGTGTTTTCTTGTAAGGCGAGCTTGTGTTTGTTTCCAGTCCTAAATGGAGTGGAATCACATGCAGTTTCTGGTCCTACGAGCAAGAGTTGTTTTCTGGTAAGGAAAGTCACTATTGCGCTCCCATTGCCATACACAGGGCAAATAGCACTTGCGTCTCTTCCCAGCAAGTACAGTGTATTGGACTGAAGAGGATCTA
>NW_026736593.1:0-65040 GCF_949786415.1 Peromyscus eremicus | reverse complement strand
ATAGCACTTGCTTCTGTTCCCAGCAAGTACAGTGCATTGGACTGAAGAGGAGCTACTGTTCTTGTCATTTTCCTAAGAGGAGTTGAACTAGATATGGCCCGTGTGTGTAGGAAACACAGTTCTTTTTTTTCTGAGAAAGCACACTGTGCGGACACCATAGGAAACACAGTAGAGTAGATGAGTCCTCTTTTCTCAAAATTAGATTGTGTTCCTTGAAAGGCGAGCTAGTATTTACTTCCCAGTCAGAAATGGAGTTGAATCCCATGCAGTTTCTGGTCCTACGAGTAAGAGTTGTTTTCTGGTAAGAAGAGTCACTATTGTGCTCCCATTGCCATACACAGTGCAAATAGCACTTGCGTCTGTTCCCAGCAAGTACAGAGTATTGGACTGAAGAGGAGCTACTGTTCTTGTCAGTTTCCTAAGCAGAGTTGAACCAGATATGGCCCGTGTGTGTAGTAAGCACAGTTCTTTTGTTCTGAGCAAGCTCACTGTTCAGACACCATAGGAAACACAGTAGAGTAGAAGAGTGCTCTTTTTCTCAAAGTAGAGTGTGTTTCTTGTAAAGCGAGCTAGCATTTTTTTCCCAGTCCTAAATGGAGTTGAATCACATGCAGTTTCTGGTCCTACGAGCAAGAGTTGTTTTCTGGTAAGAATAGTCAATATTGCGCACCCATTGTCACACACAGGGCAAATAGCACTTGCGTCTGTTCCCAGCAAGTACAGTGTATTGGACTGAAGAGGAGCTACTGTTCTTGTCAGTTTCCTAAGCAGAGTTGAACCAGATATGGCCCGTGTGTGTAGGAAGCACAGGTCTTTTGTTCTGAGCAAGCTCACAGTTCGGACCCCGTAGGAAACACAATAGAGTAGAAGAGTGCCCTTTTCTCAAAAGCAGAGTGTGTTCCTTGTAAGGCGAACTAGCATTTGTTTCCCAGTCCTAAGTGGAGTTGAATCACATCCAGTTTCTGGTCCTATGAGCAAGAGTTGTTTTCTGGTAAGGAAAGTCACTATTGCGCTCCCATTCCATACATAGTGAAAATAGCACTCGCGTCTGTTCCCAGCAAGGACAGTGTATTGGACTGAAGAGGAGCTACTGTTCTTGTCATTTTCATAAGAGGAGTTGAACCAGATATATCCCATGTGTGTAGGAAGCACAGTTCTTTTGTTCTGAGAAAGCACACTATGTGGACATCATAGGAAACACAGTAGAGTAGATGAGTGCTCTATTCTCAAAATTTGATTGTTTTTCTTGAAAGTTGAGCTAGTGTTTGTTTCCCAGTCAGAAATGGAGTTGAGTCCCATGCAGTTTCTGGTACTACGAGCAAATTTGTTTTCTGGTAAGAAGAGTCACTATTGCGCTCCCATTGCCATATACAGTGCAAATCGCACTCCCGTCTCTTCCCAGCAAGTAGAGTGTATTGGACTGAAGAGCAGCTACTGTTCTTGTCAGTTTCCTAAGCAGAGTTGAACTAGATATGGCCCGTGTGTGTGGGAAGCACAGTTCTTTTGTTCTGAGCAAGCTCACAGTTCGGACCCCGTAGGAAACACAATAGAGTAGAAGAGTGCCCTTTTCTCAAAAGCAGAGTGTGTTTCCTGTAAGGCGAGACAGCGTTTATTACCCTGTACTAAATGGAGTTGAATCCCATGCAGTTTGTGGTCCTACGAGCATGAGTTGTTTTCTGGTAAGAAGAGTCACTATTGCGCTCCCATTGTCATACACAGGGCAAATAGCACAGGCATCTGTTCCCAGCATGTACAGTGTATTGGACTGAAGAGGAGCTACTGTTCTTGTCAGTTTCCTAAGCAGAGTTGAACTAGATATGGCCCGTGTGTGTAGGAAGCACAGTTCTTTTGTTCTGAGCAAGTACACTGTTCTGGCCCTATAGGAAACACAGTAGAGTAGAAGAGTCCTCTTTTCTCAAAAGCAGAGTGTGTTTCTTGTAAGGCGAGCTAGCATTTCTTTCCCAGTTCTAAATGGAGTTGAATCACATGCAGTTTCTGGTCCTACGAACAAGAGTTGTTTTCTGGTAAGGAAAGTCACATTGCGCTCCCATTGCCATACACTGTGCAAATAGCACTCGCGTCTGTTCCCAGCAAGTACAGTGTATTGGACTGAAGAGGAGCTACTGTTCTTGTCAGTTTCCTAAGCAGAGTTGAACTACATATGGTCCTTGTGTGTAGGAAGCACAGTTCTTTTGTTCTGAGCAAGCTCACTGTTTGGACCCCATAGGAAACACAGTAGAGTAGAAGAGTGCTCTTTTCTCTAAAGCAGAGTGTGTTTCTTGTAAGGTGAGCTAGCGTTTGTGTCTCAGTCCTAAATGGAGTGGAATCACATGCAGTTTCTGGTCCTACGAGCAAGAGTTGTTTTATGGTAAGAATAGTCACTATTGCGCTGCCATTGCCATACACAGGACAAATAGCACTGGCATCTGTTCCCAGCAAGTACAGTGTATTGGACTGAAGAGGATGTACTGTTCTTGTCAGTTTCCTAAGCAGAATTGAACTAGATATGGCCGTGTGTGTAGGAAGCACAGTTCTTTTGTTCTGAGCAAGCTCACTGTTCGGACCCCATAGGAAACACAGTAGAGTAGAAGTGTGCTCTTTTCTAAAAAGCAGAGAGTGTTTCTTGTAAGGCGAGCTAGCGTTTGTTTCCTAGTCCTAAATGGCGTTGAATCACATGCAGTTTGTGTTCCTAGGAGCAAGAGTTGTTTTCTGTTAAGGAAAGTCACTATTGTGCTCTCATTTCCTTACACAGTGCAAATAGCACTCGCGTCTGTTCCCAGCAAGTACAGTGTATGGGACTGAAGAGGAGCTACTGTTCTTGTCAGTTTCCTAAGCAGAGTTGAACTAGTTATGGCCCGTGTGTAGGAAGCAGAGTTCTTTTGTTCTGAGCAAGTTCACTGTTCTGGCCTTATAGGAAACACAGTAGAGTAGAAGATTGCTCTTTTCTCAAAAGCAGAGTATGTTTCTTGTAAGGCGAGTTAGCGTTTGTTTCCCAGTCCTAAATGGAGTTGAATGCCATGCAGTTTCTGGTCCTACGAGCAAGAGTTGTTTTCTGGTAAGAAGAGTCACTATTGTGCTCCCATTGTCATACACAGGGCAAATAGCACTGGCATCTGATCCCAGGAAGTACAGTGTATTGGACTGAAGAGGATCTACTGTTCTTGTCAGGTTCCTAAGCAGAATTGAACTAGATATGGCCATGTGTGTAGAAAGCACAGTTCTTTTGTTCTGCGCAAGCTCACTGTTTGGACCCCATTGGAAACACAGTAGAGTAGAAGAGTGCTCTTTTCTCAAAAGCAGAGTGTGTTTATTGAAAGGCGAGCTAGTGTTTGTTTCCCAGTCAGAAATGGAATTGAATCCCGTGCAGTTCCTGGTCCTACGAGCAAGAGATTTTTCTGGTAAGAAGAGTCACTATTGTGCTCCCATTGCCATAAACAGTGCAAATAGCACTGGCATCTGTTCCATGCATGTACAGAGTATTGGCCTGAAGAGGAGCTACTGTTCTTGTCAGTTTCCTAAGCAGAGTTGAACTAGATATGGCCCCTGTGTGTAGGAAGCACAGTTCTTTTGTTCTGAGCAAGTTCACTGTTCTGGCCCTATAGGATACACAGTAGAGTAGAAGAGTGCTCTTTTCTCAAAAGCAGAGTGTGTTTCTTGTAAGGCAAGCTAGCGTTTCTTTCCCAGTCCTAAATGGAGTTGTGTCTCCTGCAGTTTCTGGTCCTATGAGCAAGAGTTGTTTTCTGGTAAGGAAAGTCACTATTGCGCTCCCTTTGTCATACACAGGGAATATAGCACTGGTGTCTGTTCCCAGCAAGTGCAGTGTATTTGACTGAAGAGCGTATACTATTCTCGTCAGTTTCCTAAGCAGAATTGAATTAGATACGGCCCGTGTGTGTAGGAAGCACAGTCCTTTTGTTCTGAGCAAGCTCATTGTTCTGGCCATAGAGGAAACACAGTAGAGTAGAAGAGTGCTCTTTTCT
Source organism: Peromyscus eremicus (assembly GCF_949786415.1). Taxonomy (NCBI): domain Eukaryota; kingdom Metazoa; phylum Chordata; class Mammalia; order Rodentia; family Cricetidae; genus Peromyscus; species Peromyscus eremicus. The sequence continues at coordinate 61,060 of NW_026736593.1, read as the reverse complement.
CAAAAGCAGAGTGTGTTTCTTGTGAGCAGAGCTAGCGTTTGTTTCCCAGTCCTAAACGGATGTGAGTCACATGCAGTTTGTGGTCCTAAGAGCAAGAGTTGTTTTCTGGTAAGAAGAGTCACTATTGCGCTCCCATTAACATACAGAACAAATAGCACTCGCGTCTCTTCCCAGCAAGTACAGTGTATTAGACTGAAGAGGAGCTACTGTTCTTGTCAGTAACCTAAGCAAAGTTGAATTAGATATGGCCCATGTGTGTAGGAAGCACAGTTCTTTTGTTCTGAGCAAGCTCACTGTTTGGACCCCATAGGAAACCCAATAGAGTAGATGAGTGCTCTATTCTCAAAAGCAGAGTGTGTTTCTTCTAGGCGAGCTAGCGTTTGTTTCCCAGTCCTAAATATAGTTGAATCCCATGCAGTTTCTGGTCCTACGAGCAAGAGTTGTTTTCTGGTAAGAAGAATCACTATTGTGCTCTCAATGTCATACACAGTGCAAATAGCATTGTCGTCGGTTCCCAGCATGTACAGTGTATTGGACTGAAGAGTATCTACTGTTCTTGTCAGGTTCCTAAGCAGAATTGAACTAGATATGGTCGTGTGTGTAGGAAACACAGTTCTTTTTTTCTGAGCAAGTTCACTGTTCTGGCCCTATAGGAAACACAGTAGAGTAGAAGAGTGCTCTTTTCTCAAAAGCAGAGTGTGTTTCTTGTAATGCGAGCTAGCGTTTCTTTCCCAGTCCTAAATGGAGTTGAGTCACTTGCAGTTTCTGGTCCTACGAGCAAGAGTTGTTTTCTGGTAAGAAGAGTCACTATTGCGCTTCCATTGTCATACAGAGGGCAAATAGCACTGGTGCCTGTTCCCAGCATGTGCAGTGTATTTGACTGGAGGGTGTACTGTTCTTGTCAGTTTCCTAAGCTGAACTGAACTAGATATGGCCGTGTGTGTAGGAAGCACACTTCTTTTGTTCTGTGCAATCTCACTGTTCTGGCCCTATAGGAAACACAGTAGAGTAGAAGAGTGCTCTTTTCTCAAAAGCAGAGTGTGTTTCTTGCAAGGAGAGCTAGCGGTTTTTTTCCCAGTCCTATATGGAGTTGAATCACATGCAGTTCCTGATCCTACGAGCAAGAGTTGTTTTCTGGTAAGAAGAGTCACTATTGCGCTCCCATTGTCATACACAGGGCAAATAGCACTGGCGTCGGTTCCCGGCATGTACAGTGTATGGGACTGAAGAGAACCTACTGTTCTTGTCAGGTTCCTAAGCAGAATTGAACTAGTTATGGCCGTGTATGTAGGAAGCACAGTTCTTTTGTTCTGAGCAAGCTCTCTGTTCTGGCCCTATAGGAAACACAGTGGAGTAGAAGAGTGCTCTTTTCTCAAAAGCAGAGTGTGTTTCTTGTATGGCGAGCTAGCGTTTGTTTCCAGTTCTAAATGGAGTTGAATCACATGCAGTTTCTGGTCATATGAGCAAGAGTTGTTTTCTGGTAAGGAAAGTCACTGTTGTACTCCCATTGCCATACATAGTGCAAATAGCACTCGCGTCTGTTCCCAGCAAGTACAGTGTATTGGACTGAAGAGTAGCTACTATTCTTGTCATTTTCCTAAGAGGAGTTGAACCAGTTATGGCCCATGTGTGTAGGAAGCACACTTCTTTTGTTCTAAGAAAGCTCACTGTGCGGACACCATAGGAAACACAGTAGAGTAGATGAGTGCTCTCTTCTCAAAATTTGATTGTGTTTCTGGAAAGGCGAGCTAGTGTTTGTTTCCCAGTCAGAAATGGAGTTGAATCCCATGCAGTTTGTGGTCCTACGAGCAAGAGTTGCTTTCTGGTAAGAAGAGTCACTATTGTGCTCCCATTGCCATACACAATGCAAATAGCACTTGCGTCTGTTCCCAGCAAGTACAGTGTATTGGACTGAAGAGCAGCTACTGTTCTTGTCAGTTTCCTAAGCAGAGTTGAACAAGATATGGCTCGAGTGTGTAGGAAGCACAGTTCTTTTGTTCTGAGCAAACTCACTGTTCGGACCGCATAGGAAACACAGTAGAGTAGAAGCGTGCTCTTTTCTCAAAAGCAGAGTGTGTTTCTTGTAAGGCAAGCTAGCGTTTGTTTCCCAGACCTAAATGGAGTTGAATCACATGCAGTTTCTGGTACTACAAGCAAGAGATGTTTTCTGGTAGGAAAAGTCACTATTGCGATCTCATTGACATACACAGTTCAAATAGCACTTGCTTCTGTTCCCAGCAAGTACAGTGCATTGGACTGAAGAGGAGCTACTGTTCTTGTCATTTTCCTAAGAGGAGTTGAACTAGATATGGCCCGTGTGTGTAGGAAACACAGTTCTTTTTTTCTGAGAAAGCACACTGTGCGGACACCATAGGAAACACAGTAGAGTAGATGAGTCCTCTTTTCTCAAAATTAGATTGTGTTCCTTGAAAGGCGAGCTAGTATTTACTTCCCAGTCAGAAATGGAGTTGAATCCCATGCAGTTTCTGGTCCTACGAGTAAGAGTTGTTTTCTGGTAAGAAGAGTCACTATTGTGCTCCCATTGCCATACACAGTGCAAATAGCACTTGCGTCTGTTCCCAGCAAGTACAGAGTATTGGACTGAAGAGGAGCTACTGTTCTTGTCAGTTTCCTAAGCAGAGTTGAACCAGATATGGCCCGTGTGTGTAGTAAGCACAGTTCTTTTGTTCTGAGCAAGCTCACTGTTCAGACACCATAGGAAACACAGTAGAGTAGAAGAGTGCTCTTTTCTCAAAAGTAGAGTGTGTTTCTTGTAAAGCGAGCTAGCATTTTTTTCCCAGTCCTAAATGGAGTTGAATCACATGCAGTTTCTGGTCCTACGAGCAAGAGTTGTTTTCTGGTAAGAATAGTCAATATTGCGCACCCATTGTCACACACAGGGCAAATAGCACTTGCGTCTGTTCCCAGCAAGTACAGTGTATTGGACTGAAGAGGAGCTACTGTTCTTGTCAGTTTCCTAAGCAGAGTTGAACCAGATATGGCCCGTGTGTGTAGGAAGCACAGGTCTTTTGTTCTGAGCAAGCTCACAGTTCGGACCCCGTAGGAAACACAATAGAGTAGAAGAGTGCCCTTTTCTCAAAAGCAGAGTGTGTTCCTTGTAAGGCGAACTAGCATTTGTTTCCCAGTCCTAAGTGGAGTTGAATCACATCCAGTTTCTGGTCCTATGAGCAAGAGTTGTTTTCTGGTAAGGAAAGTCACTATTGCGCTCCCATTCCCATACATAGTGAAAATAGCACTCGCGTCTGTTCCCAGCAAGGACAGTGTATTGGACTGAAGAGGAGCTACTGTTCTTGTCATTTTCATAAGAGGAGTTGAACCAGATATATCCCATGTGTGTAGGAAGCACAGTTCTTTTGTTCTGAGAAAGCACACTATGTGGACATCATAGGAAACACAGTAGAGTAGATGAGTGCTCTATTCTCAAAATTTGATTGTTTTTCTTGAAAGTTGAGCTAGTGTTTGTTTCCCAGTCAGAAATGGAGTTGAGTCCCATGCAGTTTCTGGTACTACGAGCAAATTTGTTTTCTGGTAAGAAGAGTCACTATTGCGCTCCCATTGCCATACACAGTGCAAATCGCACTCCCGTCTCTTCCCAGCAAGTACAGTGTATTGGACTGAAGAGCAGCTACTGTTCTTGTCAGTTTTTTAAGCAGAGTTGAACTAGATATGGCCCGTGTGTGTGGGAAGCACAGTTCTTTTGTTCTGAGCAAGCTCACAGTTCGGACCCCGTAGGAAACACAATAGAGTAGAAGAGTGCCCTTTTCTCAAAAGCAGAGTGTGTTTCCTGTAAGGCGAGACAGCGTTTATTACCCTGTACTAAATGGAGTTGAATCCCATGCAGTTTGTGGTCCTACGAGCATGAGTTGTTTTCTGGTAAGAAGAGTCACTATTGCGCTCCCATTGTCATACACAGGGCAAATAGCACAGGCATCTGTTCCCAGCATGTACAGTGTATTGGACTGAAGAGGAGCTACTGTTCTTGTCAGTTTCCTAAGCAGAGTTGAACTAGATATGGCCCGTGTGTGTAGGAAGCACAGTTCTTTTGTTCTGAGCAAGTACACTGTTCTGGCCCTATAGGAAACACAGTAGAGTAGAAGAGTCCTCTTTTCTCAAAAGCAGAGTGTGTTTCTTGTAAGGCGAGCTAGCATTTCTTTCCCAGTTCTAAATGGAGTTGAATCACATGCAGTTTCTGGTCCTACGAACAAGAGTTGTTTTCTGGTAAGGAAAGTCACATTGCGCTCCCATTGCCATACACTGTGCAAATAGCACTCGCGTCTGTTCCCAGCAAGTACAGTGTATTGGACTGAAGAGGAGCTACTGTTCTTGTCAGTTTCCTAAGCAGAGTTGAACTACATATGGTCCTTGTGTGTAGGAAGCACAGTTCTTTTGTTCTGAGCAAGCTCACTGTTTGGACCCCATAGGAAACACAGTAGAGTAGAAGAGTGCTCTTTTCTCTAAAGCAGAGTGTGTTTCTTGTAAGGTGAGCTAGCGTTTGTGTCTCAGTCCTAAATGGAGTGGAATCACATGCAGTTTCTGGTCCTACGAGCAAGAGTTGTTTTATGGTAAGAATAGTCACTATTGCGCTGCCATTGCCATACACAGGACAAATAGCACTGGCATCTGTTCCCAGCAAGTACAGTGTATTGGACTGAAGAGGATGTACTGTTCTTGTCAGTTTCCTAAGCAGAATTGAACTAGATATGGCCGTGTGTGTAGGAAGCACAGTTCTTTTGTTCTGAGCAAGCTCACTGTTCGGACCCCATAGGAAACACAGTAGAGTAGAAGTGTGCTCTTTTCTAAAAAGCAGAGAGTGTTTCTTGTAAGGCGAGCTAGCGTTTGTTTCCTAGTCCTAAATGGCGTTGAATCACATGCAGTTTGTGTTCCTAGGAGCAAGAGTTGTTTTCTGTTAAGGAAAGTCACTATTGTGCTCTCATTTCCTTACACAGTGCAAATAGCACTCGCGTCTGTTCCCAGCAAGTACAGTGTATGGGACTGAAGAGGAGCTACTGTTCTTGTCAGTTTCCTAAGCAGAGTTGAACTAGTTATGGCCCGTGTGTAGGAAGCAGAGATCTTTTGTTCTGAGCAAGTTCACTGTTCTGGCCTTATAGGAAACACAGTAGAGTAGAAGATTGCTCTTTTCTCAAAAGCAGAGTATGTTTCTTGTAAGGCGAGTTAGCGTTTGTTTCCCAGTCCTAAATGGAGTTGAATGCCATGCAGTTTCTGGTCCTACGAGCAAGAGTTGTTTTCTGGTAAGAAGAGTCACTATTGTGCTCCCATTGTCATACACAGGGCAAATAGCACTGGCATCTGATCCCAGGAAGTACAGTGTATTGGACTGAAGAGGATCTACTGTTCTTGTCAGGTTCCTAAGCAGAATTGAACTAGATATGGCCATGTGTGTAGAAAGCACAGTTCTTTTGTTCTGCGCAAGCTCACTGTTTGGACCCCATTGGAAACACAGTAGAGTAGAAGAGTGCTCTTTTCTCAAAAGCAGAGTGTGTTTATTGAAAGGCGAGCTAGTGTTTGTTTCCCAGTCAGAAATGGAATTGAATCCCGTGCAGTTCCTGGTCCTACGAGCAAGAGATTTTTCTGGTAAGAAGAGTCACTATTGTGCTCCCATTGCCATAAACAGTGCAAATAGCACTGGCATCTGTTCCATGCATGTACAGAGTATTGGCCTGAAGAGGAGCTACTGTTCTTGTCAGTTTCCTAAGCAGAGTTGAACTAGATATGGCCCCTGTGTGTAGGAAGCACAGTTCTTTTGTTCTGAGCAAGTTCACTGTTCTGGCCCTATAGGATACACAGTAGAGTAGAAGAGTGCTCTTTTCTCAAAAGCAGAGTGTGTTTCTTGTAAGGCAAGCTAGCGTTTCTTTCCCAGTCCTAAATGGAGTTGTGTCTCCTGCAGTTTCTGGTCCTATGAGCAAGAGTTGTTTTCTGGTAAGGAAAGTCACTATTGCGCTCCCTTTGTCATACACAGGGAATATAGCACTGGTGTCTGTTCCCAGCAAGTGCAGTGTATTTGACTGAAGAGCGTATACTATTCTCGTCAGTTTCCTAAGCAGAATTGAATTAGATACGGCCCGTGTGTGTAGGAAGCACAGTCCTTTTGTTCTGAGCAAGCTCATTGTTCTGGCCATAGAGGAAACACAGTAGAGTAGAAGAGTGCTCTTTTCTCAAAAGCAGAGTGTGTTTCTTGTGAGCAGAGCTAGCGTTTGTTTCCCAGTCCTAAACGGATGTGAGTCACATGCAGTTTGTGGTCCTAAGAGCAAGAGTTGTTTTCTGGTAAGAAGAGTCACTATTGCGCTCCCATTAACATACAGAACAAATAGCACTCGCGTCTCTTCCCAGCAAGTACAGTGTATTAGACTGAAGAGGAGCTACTGTTCTTGTCAGTAACCTAAGCAAAGTTGAATTAGATATGGCCCATGTGTGTAGGAAGCACAGTTCTTTTGTTCTGAGCAAGCTCACTGTTTGGACCCCATAGGAAACCCAATAGAGTAGATGAGTGCTCTATTCTCAAAAGCAGAGTGTGTTTCTTCTAGGCGAGCTAGCGTTTGTTTCCCAGTCCTAAATATAGTTGAATCCCATGCAGTTTCTGGTCCTACGAGCAAGAGTTGTTTTCTGGTAAGAAGAATCACTATTGTGCTCTCAATGTCATACACAGTGCAAATAGCATTGTCGTCGGTTCCCAGCATGTACAGTGTATTGGACTGAAGAGTATCTACTGTTCTTGTCAGGTTCCTAAGCAGAATTGAACTAGATATGGTCGTGTGTGTAGGAAACACAGTTCTTTTTTTCTGAGCAAGTTCACTGTTCTGGCCCTATAGGAAACACAGTAGAGTAGAAGAGTGCTCTTTTCTCAAAAGCAGAGTGTGTTTCTTGTAATGCGAGCTAGCGTTTCTTTCCCAGTCCTAAATGGAGTTGAGTCACTTGCAGTTTCTGGTCCTACGAGCAAGAGTTGTTTTCTGGTAAGAAGAGTCACTATTGTGCTTCCATTGTCATACAGAGGGCAAATAGCACTGGTGCCTGTTCCCAGCATGTGCAGTGTATTTGACTGGAGGGTGTACTGTTCTTGTCAGTTTCCTAAGCTGAACTGAACTAGATATGGCCGTGTGTGTAGGAAGCACACTTCTTTTGTTCTGTGCAATCTCACTGTTCTGGCCCTATAGGAAACACAGTAGAGTAGAAGAGTGCTCTTTTCTCAAAAGCAGAGTGTGTTTCTTGCAAGGAGAGCTAGCGGTTTTTTTCCCAGTCCTATATGGAGTTGAATCACATGCAGTTCCTGATCCTACGAGCAAGAGTTGTTTTCTGGTAAGAAGAGTCACTATTGCGCTCCCATTGTCATACACAGGGCAAATAGCACTGGCGTCGGTTCCCGGCATGTACAGTGTATGGGACTGAAGAGAACCTATTGTTCTTGTCAGGTTCCTAAGCAGAATTGAACTAGTTATGGCCGTGTATGTAGGAAGCACAGTTCTTTTGTTCTGAGCAAGCTCTCTGTTCTGGCCCTATAGGAAACACAGTGGAGTAGAAGAGTGCTCTTTTCTCAAAAGCAGAGTGTGTTTCTTGTAATGCGAGCTAGCGTTTCTTTCCAAGTCCTAAATGGAGTTGAGTCACTTGCAGTTTCTGGTCCTACGAGCAAGAGTTGTTTTCTGGTAAGAAGAGTCACTATTGCGCTTCCATTGTCATACAGAGGGCAAATAGCACTGGTGCCTGTTCCCAGCATGTGCAGTGTATTTGACTGGAGGGTGTACTGTTCTTGTCGGTTTCCTAAGCTGAACTGAACTAGATATGGCCGTGTGTGTAGGAAGCACACTTCTTTTGTTCTGTGCAATCTCACTGTTCTGGCCCTATAGGAAACACAGTAGAGTAGAAGAGTGCTCTTTTCTCAAAAGCAGAGTGTGTTTCTTGCAAGGAGAGCTAGCGGTTTTTTTCCCAGTCCTATATGGAGTTGAATCACATGCAGTTCCTGATCCTACGAGCAAGAGTTGTTTTCTGGTAAGAAGAGTCACTATTGCGCTCCCATTGTCATACACAGGGCAAATAGCACTGGCGTCGGTTCCCGGCATGTACAGTGTATGGGACTGAAGAGAACCTACTGTTCTTGTCAGGTTCCTAAGCAGAATTGAACTAGTTATGGCCGTGTATGTAGGAAGCACAGTTCTTTTGTTCTGAGCAAGCTCTCTGTTCTGGCCCTATAGGAAACACAGTGGAGTAGAAGAGTGCTCTTTTCTCAAAAGCAGAGTGTGTTTCTTGTATGGCGAGCTAGCGTTTGTTTCCAGTTCTAAATGGAGTTGAATCACATGCAGTTTCTGGTCATATGAGCAAGAGTTGTTTTCTGGTAAGGAAAGTCACTGTTGTACTCCCATTGCCATACATAGTGCAAATAACACTCGCGTCTGTTCCCAGCAAGTACAGTGTATTGGACTGAAGAGTAGCTACTATTCTTGTCATTTTCCTAAGAGGAGTTGAACCAGTTATGGCCCATGTGTGTAGGAAGCACACTTCTTTTGTTCTAAGAAAGCTCACTGTGCGGACACCATAGGAAACACAGTAGAGTAGATGAGTGCTCTCTTCTCAAAATTTGATTGTGTTTCTGGAAAGGCGAGCTAGTGTTTGTTTCCCAGTCAGAAATGGAGTTGAATCCCATGCAGTTTGTGGTCCTACGAGCAAGAGTTGCTTTCTGGTAAGAAGAGTCACTATTGTGCTCCCATTGCCATACACAATGCAAATAGCACTTGCGTCTGTTCCCAGCAAGTACAGTGTATTGGACTGAAGAGCAGCTACTGTTCTTGTCAGTTTCCTAAGCAGAGTTGAACAAGATATGGCCCGAGTGTGTAGGAAGCACAGTTCTTTTGTTCTGAGCAAGCTCTCTGTTCTGGCCCTATAGGAAACACAGTGGAGTAGAAGAGTGCTCTTTTCTCAAAAGCAGAGTGTGTTTCTTGTATGGCGAGCTAGCATTTGTTTCCAGTTCTAAATGGAGTTGAATCACATGCAGTTTCTGGTCATATGAGCAAGAGTTGTTTTCTGGTAAGGAAAGTCACTGTTGTACTCCCATTGCCATACATAGTGCAAATAACACTCGCGTCTGTTCCCAGCAAGTACAGTGTATTGGACTGAAGAGTAGCTACTATTCTTGTCATTTTCCTAAGAGGAGTTGAACCAGTTATGGCCCATGTGTGTAGGAAGCACACTTCTTTTGTTCTAAGAAAGCTCACTGTGCGGACACCATAGGAAACACAGTAGAGAAGATGAGTGCTCTCTTCTCAAAATTTGATTGTGTTTCTGGAAAGGCGAGCTAGTGTTTGTTTCCCAGTCAGAAATGGAGTTGAATCCCATGCAGTTTGTGGTCCTACGAGCAAGAGTTGCTTTCTGGTAAGAAGAGTCACTATTGTGCTCCCATTGCCATACACAATGCAAATAGCACTTGCGTCTGTTCCCAGCAAGTACAGTGTATTGGACTGAAGAGCAGCTACTGTTCTTGTCAGTTTCCTAAGCAGAGTTGAACAAGATATGGCCCGAGTGTGTAGGAAGCACAGTTCTTTTGTTCTGAGCAAGCTCACTGTTCAGACACCATAGGAAACACAGTAGAGTAGAAGAGTGCTCTTTTCTCAAAAGTAGAGTGTGTTTCTTGTAAAGCGAGCTAGCATTTTTTTCCCAGTCCTAAATGGAGTTGAATCACATGCAGTTTCTGGTCCTACGAACAAGAGTTGTTTTCTGGTAAGAATAGTCAATATTGCGCACCCATTGTCACACACAGGGCAAATAGCACTTGCGTCTGTTCCCAGCAAGTACAGTGTATTGGACTGAAGAGGAGCTACTGTTCTTGTCAGTTTCCTAAGCAGAGTTGAACCAGATATGGCCCGTGTGTGTAGGAAGCACAAGTCTTTTGTTCTGAGCAAGCTCACAGTTCGGACCACGTAGGAAACACAATAGAGTAGAAGAGTGCCCTTTTCTCAAAAGCAGAGTGTGTTCCTTGTAAGGCGAACTAGCATTTGTTTCCCAGTCCTAAATGGAGTTGAATCACATCCAGTTTCTGGTCCTATGAGCAAGAGTTGTTTTCTGGTAAGGAAAGTCACTATTGCGCTCCCATTCCCATACATAGTGCAAATAGCACTCGCGTCTGTTCCCAGCAAGGACAGTGTATTGGACTGAAGAGGAGCTACTGTTCTTGTCATTTTCATAAGAGGAGTTGAACCAGATATATCCCATGTGTGTAGGAAGCACAGTTCTTTTGTTCTGAGAAAGCACACTATGTGGACATCATAGGAAACACAGTAGAGTAGATGAGTGCTCTATTCTCAAAATTTGATTGTTTTTCTTGAAAGTTGAGCTAGTGTTTGTTTCCCAGTCAGAAATGGAGTTGAGTCCCATGCAGTTTCTGGTACTACGAGCAAATTTGTTTTCTGGTAAGAAGAGTCACTATTGCGCTCCCATTGCCATACACAGTGCAAATCGCACTCCCGTCTCTTCCCAGCAAGTACAGTGTATTGGACTGAAGAGCAGCTACTGTTCTTGTCAGTTTTTTAAGCAGAGTTGAACTAGATATGGCCCGTGTGTGTGGGAAGCACAGTTCTTTTGTTCTGAGCAAGCTCACAGTTCGGACCCCGTAGGAAACACAATAGAGTAGAAGAGTGCCCTTTTTTCAAAAGCAGAGTGTGTTTCCTGTAAGGCGAGACAGCGTTTATTACCCTGTACTAAATGGAGTTGAATCCCATGCAGTTTGTGGTCCTACGAGCAAGAGTTGTTTTCTGGTAAGAAGAGTCACTATTGCGCTGCCATTGCCATACACAGGACTAATAGCACTGGCGTCTGTTCCCAGCAAGTACAGTGTATTGGACTGTAGAGGATCTACTGTTCTTGTCAGGTTCCTAAGCAGAATTGAACTAGATATGGCCGTGTGTGTAGGAAGCACAGTTCTTTTGTTCTGAGCAAGCTCACTTTTCGGAACACATAGGAAACACAGTAGAGTAGAAGAGTGCTCTTTTCTCAAAAGCAGAGTGTGTTTTTGCAAGGCGAGCTAGCGTTTGTTTTATAGTCCTAAATGGAGTTGAATCACATGCAGTTTCTGGTCCTATGAACAAGAATTGTTTTCTGGTAAAAAAAAAGTCACTATTGCGCTCCCATTGCCCTTTACAAGGCAAATAGCAATCGCGTCTTTTCCCAGCAAGTACAGTGTATCAGACTGAATAGGAGCTACTGTTCTTGTCAGTTTTCTAAGCAGAATTGAACTAGATATGGTCCGTGCGTGTAGGAAGCACAGTTCTTTTGTTCTGAGCAAGCTCACTGTTCGGACCCCATAGGAAACACAGTAGAGTAGAAGAGTGCTCTTTTCTCTAAAGCAGAGTGTGTTTCTTGTAAGGAGAGCTAGCGTTTGTTTCCCAGTCCTAAATGGAGTTGAATCACATGCAGTTTCTGGTCCTACGAGCAGGAGTTGTTTTCTGGTAAGGAAAGTCACTATTGTGCTCCCATTGCCATACACAGTGCAAATCGCACATGCGTCTGTTCCCAGCAAGTACAGTGTATTGGACTGAAGAGGAGCTACTGTTCTTGTCAGTTTCCTAAGCAGAATTGAACTAGATATGGCCGTGTGTGTAGGAAGCACAGTTCTTTTGTTCTGAGCAAGCTCACTGTTCGGAACCTATAGGAAACACAGTAGAGAAGATGAGTGCTCTTTTCTCAAATGCATAGTGTGTTTCTTGTAAGGCGAGCTAGCATTTGTTTCCCAGTCCTAAATGGAGTTGAATCACATGCAGTTTCTGGTCCTACGAGCAAGAGTTTTTTTCTGGTAAGGAAAGACACTATTGTGCTCCCATTGCCATACACAGTGCAAATAGCACTCGCGTCTGTTCACAGCAAGTACAGTGTATCGGACTGAAAAGGATCTACTGTTCTTGTCAGTTTCCTAAGCAGAGTTGAACTAGATATGGCCCGTGTGTGTAGGAAGCACAGTTCTTATGTTCTGAGCAAGCTCACTCTTCTGGCCCTATAGGAAACACAGTAGAGTAGAAGAGTGCTCTTTTCTCAAAAGCAGAGTGTGTTTCTTGGAAAGCGAGCTTTAGTTTGTTTCCCAGTCCTAAATGGAGTTGAATCACATGCAGTTTCTGGTCCTACGAGCAAGAGTTGTTTTCTAGTAAGAAGAGTCACTATTGCGCTGCCATTGCCATACACAGGACAAATAGCACTGGCGTCTGTTCCCAGCAAGTACAGTGTATTGGAATGAAGAGGATCTACTGTTCTTGTCAGGTTCCTAAGCAGAATTGAACTAGATATGACCGTGTGTGTAGGAAGCACAGTTTTTTTTTCTGAGCAAGCTCACTGTTCGGACCCCATAGGAAACACAGTAGAGTAGAAGAGTGCTCTTTCTCTAAAGCAGAGTGTGTTTCTTGTAAGGCAAGCTAGCGTTTGTTTCCCAGTCCTAAATGGAGTTGAGTCACATGCAGTTTTCTGTCCTATGAGCAAGAGTTGTTTTCTGGTAAGACGAGTCACTATTGTGCTCCAATTGCCATACACAGTGCAAATAGCACTCGCGTCTGTTCCCCGAAAGTACAGTGTATTGGAGTGAAGAGGAGCTACTGTTCTTCTCAGTTTCCTAAGCAGAGTTGAACTAGATATGGCCCGTGTGTAGGAAGCACAGTTCTCTTGTTCTGAGCAAGCTCACAGTTCGGACCCATAGGAAGCACAGTAGAGTAGAAGAGTGCTCTTTTCTCAAAAGCAGAGTGTGTTTCATGGAAGGCCAGCTAGCATTTGTATCCCAGTCCTAAATGGAGTTGAATCACATGCAGTTTCTGGTCCTATGAGCAAGAGTTGTTTTCTGGTAAGGAAAGTCACTATTGCGCTCCCATTGCCATACACAGTGCAAATAGCACTCGCGTCTGTTCCCAGCAAGTACAGTTTTCGGACTGAAGAGGAACTACTGTTCTTGTCAGTTTCCTAAGCAGAGTTGAACTAGTTATGGCCTGTGTGTAGGAAGTACAGTTCTTTTGTTCTGACCAAGCTCACTGTTCTGGCCATATAGGAAACACAGTAGAGTAGAAGAGTGCTCTTTTCTCTAAAGCAGAGTATGTTTCTTGTAAGGCGAGCTAGCGTTTGTTTCCCAGTCCTAAATGGAGTTGAATCACATGCAGTTTCTCGTCCTAAGAGCATGAGTTGTTTTCTGGCAAGGAAAGTCACTATTGCGCTCCCCTTGCCATACACAGTGCAAATAGCTCTCGCGTCTATTCCCAGCAAGTACAGTGTATCGGACTGAAGAGGAACTACTGTTCTTGTCAGTTTCCTAAACAGAGTTGAACATGATATGGCCCTTGTGTGTAGGAAGCACAGTTCTTATGTTCTGAGCAAGCTCACTCTTCTGGCCCTATAGAAAACACAGTAGAGTAGAAGCGGGCTCTTTTCTCAAAGCAGAGTGTGTTTCTTGTAAGGCAAGCTAGCGTTTGTTTCCCAGTCCTAAATGGAGTTGAATCACATGCAGTTTCTGGTCCTACGAGCAAGAGTTTTTTTCTGGTAAGGAAAGACACTATTGCGCTCCCATTGCCATACACAGTGCAAATAGCACTCGCGTCTGTTCACAGCAAGTACAGTGTATCGGACTGAAGAGGATCTACTGTTCTTGTCAGTTTCCTAAGCAGAGTTGAACTAGATATGGCCTGTGTGTGTAGGAAGCACAGTTCTTATGTTCTGAGCAAGCTCACTCTTCTGGCCCTATAGGAAACACAGTAGAGTAGAAGAGTGCTCTTTTCTCAAAAGCAGAGTGTGTTTCTTGGAAAGTGAGCTTTAGTTTGTTTCCCAGTCCTAAATGGAGTTGAATCACATGCAGTTTCTGGTCCTACGAGCAAGAGTTGTTTTCTGGTAAGAAGAGTCACTATTGCGCTGCCATTGCCATACACAGGACAAATAGCACTGGCGTCTGTTCCCAGCAAGTACAGTGTATTGGACTGAAGAGGATCTACTGTTCTTGTCAGGTTCCTAAGCAGAATTGAACTAGATATGGCCGTGTGTGTAGGAAGCACAGTTTTTTTTTCTGAGCAAGCTCACTGTTCGGAACTCATAGGAAACACAGTAGAGTAGTAGTGTGCTCTTTTCTCAAAAGCAGAGTGTGTTTCTTGGAAGTCGAGCTAGCGTTTGTTTCCCAGTCCTAAATGAGTTGAGTCACATGCAGTTTTTTGTCCTACGAGCAAGAGTTGTTTTTTGGTATGACAAGTCAATATAGTGCTCCAATTGCCATACACAGTGCAAATAGCACTCGCGTCTGTTCCCCGCAAGTACAGTGTATTGGACTGAAGAGGAGCTACTGTTCTTGTCAGTTTCCTAAGCAGAGTTGAACTAGATATGGCCCATGTGTGTAGGAATCACATTTCTTTTGTTCTGAGCAAGCTCACTGTTCTGGCCCAGTAGGAAACACAGAGGAGTAGAAGAGTGCTATTTTCTCTAAAGCAGAGTGTGTTTCTTGTAAGGCGAGCTAGCTTTTGTTTCCCAGTCCTGAACGGAGTTGAATCACATGCAGTTTCTGGTCCTACGAGCAAGAGTTGTTTTCTGGTAAGACAAGTCACTATTGAACTCCAATTGCCATACACAGTGCAAATAGCACTTGCGTCTGTTCCCCGCAGGTACAGTGTATTGGACTGAAGAGGATCTAGTGTTCTTGTCAGTTTCCTAAGAAGAGTTGAACTAGATATGGCCCGTGTGTGTAGGAAGCACAGTTCTTTTGTTCTGAGCAAGCTCACTTTTCGGAACCCATAGGAAGCACAGTAGAGTAGAAGAGTGCTCTTTTCTCAAAAGCAGAGTGTGTTTTTGTAAGGCGAGCTAGCCTTTGTTTCCTAGTCCTAAATGGAGTTGAGTCACATGCAGTTTCTGGTCCTATGAACAAGAATTGTTTTCTGGTAAAAAAAAAAAGTCACTATTGCGCTCCCATTGCCCTACACAAGGCAAATAGCACTCGCGTCTTTTCCCAGCAAGTACAGTGTATTGGACTGAATAGGAGCTACTGTTCTTGTCAGTTTCCTAAGCAGAGTTGAACTAGATATGGTCCGTGTGTGTAGGAAGCACAGTTCTTTTGTTCTGAGCAAGCTCACTGTTTGGACCCCATAGGAAACACAGTAGAGTAGAAGAGTGCCCTTTTCTCTAAAGCAGAGTGTGTTTCTTGTAAGGCGAGCTACCATTTGTTTCCCAGTCCTAAATGGAGTATAATCACGTGCAGTTTCTGGTCCTACGAGCAAGAGTTGTTTTCTGGTAAGGAAAGTCACTATTGTGCTCCCATTGACATACACAGTGCAAATAGCCCTCCCATCTTTTCCCAGCAAGTGCAGTGTATTGGACTGAATAGGAGCTACTGTTCTTGTCAGTTTACTAAGCAGAGTTGAACTAGATATGACCGTGTGAGTAGGAAGTACAGTTTTTTTGTTCTGAGCAAGCTCACTGTTCGGAACACATAGGAAAAACAGTAGAGTACAAGAGTGCTCTTTTCTCAAAAGCATAGTGTGTTTCTTGTAAGGCGAGCTAGCGTTTGTTTCCCAGTCCTAAATGGAGTTGAATCACATGCAGTTTCTGGTCCTACGAGCAAGAGTTGTTTTATGGTAAGAAGAGTCACTATTGTGCTGCCATTGACATATACAGGACAAATAACACTGGCGTCTGTTCCCAGCAAGTACAGTGTATTGGACTGAAGAGGATCTACTCTTCTTGTCAGGTTCCTAAGCAGAATTGACCTAGATATGGTCGTGTGTATAGGAATCACATTTCTTTTGTTCTGAGCAAGCTCACTGTTCTGACACCATAGGAAACACAGTAGAGTAGAAGAGTGCTCTTTTCTCAAAAGCAGAGTGTGTTTCTTGTAAGGCAAGCTAGGGTTTGTTTCCCAGTTCTAAATGGAGTTGAATCACATGCAGTTTCTGGTCCTAAGAGCAAGAGTTGTTCACTGGAAAGGAAAGTCACTATTGCGCTCCCCTTGCCATACACATTGCAAATAGCTCTCGCGTCTGTTCCCAGCAAGTACAGTGTATCAGACTGAAGAGGAGCTACTGTTCTTGTCAATTTCCTAAGCAGAGTTGAACTAGATATGGCCCGTGTGTAGGAAGCACAGTTCTTATGTTCTGAGCAAGTTCACTCTTCTGGCCCTATAGGAAACACAGTAGAGTAGAAGAGTGCTCTTTTCTCTAAAGCAGAGTGTGTTTTTGTAAGGCGAGCTAGCGTTTGTTTCCTAGTCCTAAATGGAGTTGAATCACATGCAGTTTCTGGTCCTATGAACAAGAGTTGTTTTCTGGTAAGGAAAGTCACTATTGCGCTCCCATTGCCCTTCACAAGGCAAATAGCACTCGCGTCTTTTCCCAGCAAGTACAGTGTATTGGACTGAATAGGAGCTACTCTTCTTGTCAGTTTACTAAGCAGAGTTGAACTAGATATGGTCCGTGTGTGTAGGAAGCACAGTTCTTTTGTTCTGAGCAAGCTCACTGTTTGGACCCCATAGGAAACACAGTAGAGTAGAAGAGTGCTCTTTTCTCTAAAGCAGAGTGTGTTTCTTGTAAGGCAAGCTACCGTTTGTTTCCCAGTCCTAAATGGAGTGGAATCACATGCAGTTTCTGGTCCTAAGAGCAAGAGTTGTTTTCTGGTAAGGAAAGTCACTATTGCGTTCCCATTGCCATACACAGTGCAAATAGCCCTCCCGTCTGTTTCCAGCAAGTACAGTGTATTGGACTGAAGAGGAGCTACTGTTCTTCTCAGTTTCCTAAGCAGACTTGAACTAGATATGGTCCGTGTGTGTAGGAAGCACAGTTCTTTTGTTCCGAGCAAGCTCTCTGTTCTGGCCCTATAGGAAACACAGTAGAGTAGAAGAGTGCTCTTTTCTCAAAAGCAGAGTGCGTTTCTTGTAAAGCAAGCTAGAGTTTGTTTCCCAGTCCTAAATGGAGTTGAATCACATGCAGTTTCTGGTCCTATGAGCAAGAGTTGTTTTCTGGTAAGAAGAGTCACTATTGCGCTGCCATTGCCATACACAGGACAAATAGCACTGGCGTCTGTTCCCAGCAAGTACAGTGTATTGGATTGAAGAGGATATAATGTTCTTGTCAGTTTCCTAAGCACACTTGAACTAGAAATGGCCGTGTGAGTAGGAAGTATAGTTTTTTTGTTCTGAGCAAGCTCACTGTTCGGAACACATAGGAAACACAGTAGAGTAGAAGAGTGCTCTTTTCTCAAAAGCAGAGTGTGTTTCATGTAAGGCGAGCTAGCGTTTGTTTCCCAGTCCTAAATGGAGTTGAGTCACATGCAGTTTTTTGTCCTATGAGCAAGAGTTGTTTTCTGGTAAGACAAGTCACTATTGTGCTCCAATGCCATACACCCTGCAAATAGCACTCGCGTCTGTTCCCCGCAAGTACAGTGTATTGGACCTAAGAGCAGCTACTGTTCTTGTTGGTTTCCTAAGCAGAGTTGAACTAGATATGGCCCGTGTGTGTAGGAAGCACAGTTCTTTTGTTCTGAGCAAGCTCACTGTTCAGACCCGATAGGAAACACAATAGAGTAGAAGAGTGCTCTTTTCTCAAATGCAGAGTGTGTTTCAAATAAGGCGAGCTAGCGTTTGTTTCCCAGTCCTAAATGGAGTTGAATCACATGAAGTATCTGGTCCTACGAGCAAGAGTTGTTTTCTGGTAAGAAGAGTCACTATTGCGCTGCCATTGCCATACACAGGACTAATAGCACTGGCGTCTGTTCCCAGCAAGTACAGTGTATTGGACTGTAGAGGATCTACTGTTCTTGTCAGGTTCCTAAGCAGAATTGAACTAGATATGGCCGTGTGTGTAGGAAGCACAGTTCTTTTGTTCTGAGCAAGCTCACTTTTCGGAACACATAGGAAACACAGTAGAGTAGAAGAGTGCTCTTTTCTCAAAAGCAGAGTGTGTTTTTGCAAGGCGAGCTAGCGTTTGTTTCCTAGTCCTAAATGGAGTTGAATCACATGCAGTTTCTGGTCCTATGAACAAGAATTGTTTTCTGGTAAAAAAAAAGTCACTATTGCGCTCCCATTGCCCTTTACAAGGCAAATAGCAATCGCGTCTTTTCCCAGCAAGTACAGTGTATCAGACTGAATAGGAGCTACTGTTCTTGTCAGTTTTCTAAGCAGAATTGAACTAGATATGGTCCGTGCGTGTAGGAAGCACAGTTCTTTTGTTCTGAGCAAGCTCACTGTTTGGACCCCATAGGAAACACAGTAGAGTAGAAGAGTGCTCTTTTCTCTAAAGCAGAGTGTGTTTCTTGTAAGGAGAGCTAGCGTTTGTTTCCCAGTCCTAAATGGAGTTGAATCACATGCAGTTTCTGGTCCTACGAGCAGGAGTTGTTTTCTGGTAAGGAAAGTCACTATTGTGCTCCCATTGCCATACACAGTGCAAATCGCACATGCGTCTGTTCCCAGCAAGTACAGTGTATTGGACTGAAGAGGAGCTACTGTTCTTGTCAGTTTCCTAAGCAGAATTGAACTAGATATGGCCGTGTGTGTAGGAAGCACAGTTCTTTTGTTCTGAGCAAGCTCACTGTTCGGAACCTATAGGAAACACAGTAGAGAAGATGAGTGCTCTTTTCTCAAAAGCATAGTGTGTTTCTTGTAAGGCGAGCTAGCATTTGTTTCCCAGTCCTAAATGGAGTTGAATCACATGCAGTTTCTGGTCCTACGAGCAAGAGTTTTTTTCTGGTAAGGAAAGACACTATTGTGCTCCAATTGCCATACACAGTGCAAATAGCAGTCGCGTCTGTTCACAGCAAGTACAGTGTATCGGACTGAAAAGGATCTACTGTTCTTGTCAGTTTCCTAAGCAGAGTTGAACTAGATATGGCCCGTGTGTGTAGGAAGCACAGTTCTTATGTTCTGAGCAAGCTCACTCTTCTGGCCCTATAGGAAACACAGTAGAGTAGAAGAGTGCTCTTTTCTCAAAAGCAGAGTGTGTTTCTTGGAAAGCGAGCTTTAGTTTGTTTCCCAGTCCTAAATGGAGTTGAATCACATGCAGTTTCTGGTCCTACGAGCAAGAGTTGTTTTCTGGTAAGAAGAGTCACTATTGCGCTGCCATTGCCATACACAGGACAAATAGCACTGGCGTCTGTTCCCAGCAAGTACAGTGTATTGGAATGAAGAGGATCTACTGTTCTTGTCAGGTTCCTAAGCAGAATTGAACTAGATATGACCGTGTGTGTAGGAAGCACAGTTTTTTTGTTCTGAGCAAGCTCACTGTTCGGACCCAATAGGAAACACAGTAGAGTAGAAGAGTGCTCTTTTCTCTAAAGCAGAGTGTGTTTCTTGTAAGGCAAGCTAGCGTTTGTTTCCCAGTCCTAAATGGAGTTGAGTCACATGCAGTTTTCTGTCCTATGAGCAAGAGTTGTTTTCTGGTAAGACGAGTCACTATTGTGCTCCAATTGCCATACACAGTGCAAATAGCACTCGCGTCTGTTCCCCGAAAGTACAGTGTATTGGACTGAAGAGGAGCTACTGTTCTTCTCAGTTTCCTAAGCAGAGTTGAACTAGATATGGCCCGTGTGTAGGAAGCACAGTTCTCTTGTTCTGAGCAAGCTCACTGTTCCGACCCATAGGAAGCACAGTGGAGTAGAAGAGTGCTCTTTTCTCAAAAGCAGAGTGTGTTTCATGGAAGGCCAGCTAGCATTTGTATCCCAGTCCTAAATGGAGTTGAATCACATGCAGTTTCTGGTCCTATGAGCAAGAGTTGTTTTCTGGTAAGGAAAGTCACTATTGCGCTCCCATTGCCATACACAGTGCAAATGGCCCTCCCGTCTGTTCCCAGTAAGTATAGCGTATTGGACTGAAGAGGAGCTACTGTTGTTCTCAGTTTCCTAAGTAGAGTTGAACTAGATATGGCCCGTGTGTGTAGGAAGCACAGTTCTTATGTTCTGACCAAGCTCACTTTTCGGGACACATAGGAAACACAGTAGAGTAGAAGAGTGCTCTTTTCTCAAAAGCAGAGTGTGTTTCTTGGAAGTCGAGCTAGCGTTTGTTTCCCAGTCCTAAATGGAGTTGAGTCACATGCAGTTTATTGTCCAACGAGCAAGAGTTGTTTTCTGGTAAGACAAGTCACTATTGTGCTCCAATTGCCATACACAGTGCAAATATCACTCGCTTCTGTTCCCCACAAGTACAGTGTATCAGACTGAAGAGGAGCTACTGTTCTTGTCAGTTTCCTAAGCAGAGTTGAACTAGATATGGCCCGTGTGTGTAGGAAGCTCAGTTCTTATGTTCTGAGCAAGCTCACTGTTCTGGCCCTATAGGAAACACAGTAGAGTAGAAGAGTGCTCTTTTCTCAAAAGCAGAGTGTGTTTCTTGTAAAGCGAGCTAGAGTTTGTTTCCCAGTCCTAAATGGAGTTGAATCACATGCAGTTTCTGGTCCTACGAACAAGAGTTGTTTTCTGGTAAGGAAAGTCACTATTGCGCTCCCATTGCCCTACACAAGGCAAATAGCACTCGCGTCTGTTCCCCGAAATTACAGTGTATTGGACTGAAGAGGAGCTAGTGTTCTTGTCAGTTTCCTAAGCAGAGTTGAACTAGATATGGCCCGTGTGTGTAGGAAGCACAGTTCTTTTGTTCTGAGCAAGCTCACTGTTCGGACCCCATAGGAAACACAGTAGAGTAGAAGAGTGCTCTTTTCTCAAAAGCAGAGTGTGTTTCATGTAAGGCGAGCTAGCATTTGTATCCCAGTCCTAAATGGAGTTGAATCACATGCAGTTTCTGTTCCTACGAGCAAAAGTTGTTTTCTGGTAAGGAAAGTCACTATTGCGCTCCCATTGCCATACACAGTGCAAATATCACTCGCGTCTGTTCCCAGCAAGTACAGTGTATCGGACTGAAGAAGAGCTACTGTTCTTGTCAGTTTCTTAAGCAGAGTTGAACTAGATATGGCTCGTGTGTAGGAAGCACAGTTCTTTGTTCTGAGCATTCTCACTGTTGTGGCCCTATAGGAAACACAGTAGAGTAGAAGAGTGCTCTTTTCTCTAAAGCAGAGTGTGTTTCTGTAAGGTGAGCTAGCTTTTGTTTCCCAGTCCTAAATGGAGTTGAATCACATGCAGTTTCTGGTCCTACGAGCAAGAGTTGTTGTATGGTAAGAAGAGTCACTATTGTGCTGCCATTGCCATACATAGGACAAATAGCACTGGCGTCTGTTCACAGCACGTACAGTGTATTGGACTGAAGAGGATCTACTGTTCTTGTCAGGTTCCTAAGCAGAATTGAACTAGATATGGCCATGTGTGTAGGAAGCACAGTTCTTTTGTTCTGAGCAAGCTCAATGTTCGGACACCATAGGAAACACAGTAGAGTAGAAGAGTGCTCTTTTCTCAAAAGCAGAGTGTGTTTCTTGTAAGGCGAGCTAGCGTTTGTTTCCCAGTCCTAAATGGAGTTGAGTCACATGCAGTTTCTGGTCCTACGAGCAAGAGTTGTTTTCCAGTAAGAAGAGTCACTATTGTGTTCCATTTGCCATACACAGTGCAAATAGCACTCGCGTCTGTTCCCCGCAAGTACAGTGTATTGGACTGAAGAGGAGCTACTGTTCTTCTCAGTTTCCTAAGCAGAGTTGAACTAGATATGGCCCGTGTGTGTAGGAAGCACAGTTCTTTTGTTCTGAGCAAGCTCACTGTTCGGACCCCATAGGAAGCACAGTAGAGTAGAAGATTGCTCTTTTCTCAAAAGCAGAGTGTGTTTCATGTAAGGCGAGCTAGCATTTGTTTCCCAGTCCTAAATGGAGTTGAATCACATGCAGTTTCTGGTCCTACGAGCAAGAGTTGTTTTCTGGTAAAGAAAGTCACTCTTGCGCTCCCATTGCCATACACAGTGCAAATAGCACTCGCGTCTGTTCCCAGCAAGTACAGTTTTTCGGACTGAAGAGGAACTACTGTTCTTGTCAGTTTCCTAAGCAGAGTTGAACTAGTTATGGCCCGTGTGTAGGAAGTACAGTTCTTTTGTTCTGACCAAGCTCACTGTTCTGGCCATATAGGAAACACAGTAGAGTAGAAGAGTGCTCTTTTCTCTAAAGCAGAGTATGTTTCTTGTAAGGCGAGCTAGCGTTTGTTTCCCAGTCCTAAATGGAGTTGAATCACATGCAGTTTCTAGTCCCACGAACAAGAGTTGTTTTATGGTAAGAAGAGTCACTATTGCGCTGCCATTGCCATACACAGGACAAATAGCACTGGCGTCTGTTCCCAGCAAGTACAGTGTAATGGACTGAAGACGATCTACTGTTCTTGTCAGGTTCCTAAGCAGACTTGACCTAGATATGGCCGTGTGTGTAGGAAGCACAGTTCTTCTGTTCTGAGCAAGCTCACTGTTCGGACACCATAGGAAACACAGTAGAGTAGAAGAGTGCTCTTTTCTCAAAAGCAGAGTGTGTTTCTTGTAAGGCAAGCTAGCGTTTGTTTCCCAGTCCTAAATGGAGTTGAATCACATGCAGTTTCTCGTCCTAAGAGCATGAGTTGTTTTCTGGTAAGGAAAGTCACTATTGCGCTCCCCTTGCCATACACAGTGCAAATAGCTCTTGCGTCTATTCCCAGCAAGTACAGTGTATCGGACTGAAGAGGAACTACTGTTCTTGTCAGTTTCCTAAACAGAGTTGAACATGATATGGCCCTTGTGTGTAGGAAGCACAGTTCTTATGTTCTGAGCAAGCTCACTCTTCTGGCCCTATAGAAAACACAGTAGAGTAGAAGCGGGCTCTTTTCTCAAAGCAGAGTGTGTTTCTTGTAAGGCAAGCTAGCGTTTGTTTCCCAGTCCTAAATGGAGTTGAATCACATGCAGTTTCTGGTCCTACGAGCAAGAGTATTTTTCTGGTAAGGAAAGACACTATTGCGCTCCCATTGCCATACACAGTGCAAATAGCACTCGCGTCTGTTCACAGCAAGTACAGTGTATCGGACTGAAGAGGATCTACTGTTCTTGTCAGTTTCCTAAGCAGAGTTGAACTAGATATGGCCTGTGTGTGTAGGAAGCACAGTTCTTATGTTCTGAGCAAGCTCACTCTTCTGGCCCTATAGGAAACACAGTAGAGTAGAAGAGTGCTCTTTTCTCAAAAGCAGAGTGTGTTTCTTGGAAAGCGAGCTTTAGTTTGTTTCCCAGTCCTAAATGGAGTTGAATCACATGCAGTTTCTGGTCCTACGAGCAAGAGTTGTTTTCTGGTAAGAAGAGTCACTATTGCGCTGCCATTGCCATACACAGGACAAATAGCACTGGCGTCTGTTCCCAGCAAGTACAGTGTATTGGACTGAAGAGGATCTACTGTTCTTGTCAGGATCCTAAGCAGAATTGTACTAGATATGGCCGTGTGTGTAGGAAGCACAGTTTTTTTTTCTGAGCAAGCTCACTGTTCGGAACTCATAGGAAACACAGTAGAGTAGTAGTGTGCTCTTTTCTCAAAAGCAGAGTGTGTTTCTTGGAAGTCGAGCTAGCATTTGTTTCCGAGTCCTAAATGAGTTGAGTCACATGCAGTTTTTTGTCCTACGAGCAAGAGTTGTTTTCTGGTAAGGAAAGTCACTATTGCGCTCCCATTGCCATACACAGTGCAAATGGCCCTCCCGTCTGTTCCCAGTAAGTATAGCGTATTGGACTGAAGAGGAGCTACTGTTGTTCTCAGTTTCCTAAGTAGAGTTGAACTAGATATGGCCCGTGTGTGTAGGAAGCACAGTTCTTATGTTCTGACCAAGCTCACTTTTCGGGACACATAGGAAACACAGTAGAGTAGAAGAGTGCTCTTTTCTCAAAAGCAGAGTGTGTTTCTTGGAAGTCGAGCTAGCGTTTGTTTCCCAGTCCTAAATGGAGTTGAGTCACATGCAGTTTATTGTCCAACGAGCAAGAGTTGTTTTCTGGTAAGACAAGTCACTATTGTGCTCCAATTGCCATACACAGTGCAAATATCACTCGCTTCTGTTCCCCACAAGTACAGTGTATCAGACTGAAGAGGAGCTACTGTTCTTGTCAGTTTCCTAAGCAGAGTTGAACTAGATATGGCCCGTGTGTGTAGGAAGCTCAGTTCTTATGTTCTGAGCAAGCTCACTGTTCTGGCCCTATAGGAAACACAGTAGAGTAGAAGAGTGCTCTTTTCTCAAAAGCAGAGTGTGTTTCTTGTAAAGCGAGCTAGAGTTTGTTTCCCAGTCCTAAATGGAGTTGAATCACATGCAGTTTCTGGTCCTACGAACAAGAGTTGTTTTCTGGTAAGGAAAGTCACTATTGCGCTCCCATTGCCCTACACAAGGCAAATAGCACTCGCGTCTGTTCCCCGAAATTACAGTGTATTGGACTGAAGAGGAGCTAGTGTTCTTGTCAGTTTCCTAAGCAGAGTTGAACTAGATATGGCCCGTGTGTGTAGGAAGCACAGTTCTTTTGTTCTGAGCAAGCTCACTGTTCGGACCCCATAGGAAACACAGTAGAGTAGAAGAGTGCTCTTTTCTCAAAAGCAGAGTGTGTTTCATGTAAGGCGAGCTAGCATTTGTATCCCAGTCCTAAATGGAGTTGAATCACATGCAGTTTCTGTTCCTACGAGCAAAAGTTGTTTTCTGGTAAGGAAAGTCACTATTGCGCTCCCATTGCCATACACAGTGCAAATATCACTCGCGTCTGTTCCCAGCAAGTACAGTGTATCGGACTGAAGAAGAGCTACTGTTCTTGTCAGTTTCTTAAGCAGAGTTGAACTAGATATGGCTCGTGTGTAGGAAGCACAGTTCTTTGTTCTGAGCATTCTCACTGTTGTGGCCCTATAGGAAACACAGTAGAGTAGAAGAGTGCTCTTTTCTCTAAAGCAGAGTGTGTTTCTGTAAGGTGAGCTAGCTTTTGTTTCCCAGTCCTAAATGGAGTTGAATCACATGCAGTTTCTGGTCCTACGAGCAAGAGTTGTTGTATGGTAAGAAGAGTCACTATTGTGCTGCCATTGCCATACATAGGACAAATAGCACTGGCGTCTGTTCACAGCACGTACAGTGTATTGGACTGAAGAGGATCTACTGTTCTTGTCAGGTTCCTAAGCAGAATTGAACTAGATATGGCCATGTGTGTAGGAAGCACAGTTCTTTTGTTCTGAGCAAGCTCAATGTTCGGACACCATAGGAAACACAGTAGAGTAGAAGAGTGCTCTTTTCTCAAAAGCAGAGTGTGTTTCTTGTAAGGCGAGCTAGCGTTTGTTTCCCAGTCCTAAATGGAGTTGAGTCACATGCAGTTTCTGGTCCTACGAGCAAGAGTTGTTTTCCAGTAAGAAGAGTCACTATTGTGTTCCATTTGCCATACACAGTGCAAATAGCACTCGCGTCTGTTCCCCGCAAGTACAGTGTATTGGACTGAAGAGGAGCTACTGTTCTTCTCAGTTTCCTAAGCAGAGTTGAACTAGATATGGCCCGTGTGTGTAGGAAGCACAGTTCTTTTGTTCTGAGCAAGCTCACTGTTCGGACCCCATAGGAAGCACAGTAGAGTAGAAGATTGCTCTTTTCTCAAAAGCAGAGTGTGTTTCATGTAAGGCGAGCTAGCATTTGTTTCCCAGTCCTAAATGGAGTTGAATCACATGCAGTTTCTGGTCCTACGAGCAAGAGTTGTTTTCTGGTAAAGAAAGTCACTCTTGCGCTCCCATTGCCATACACAGTGCAAATAGCACTCGCGTCTGTTCCCAGCAAGTACAGTTTTTCGGACTGAAGAGGAACTACTGTTCTTGTCAGTTTCCTAAGCAGAGTTGAACTAGTTATGGCCCGTGTGTAGGAAGTACAGTTCTTTTGTTCTGACCAAGCTCACTGTTCTGGCCATATAGGAAACACAGTAGAGTAGAAGAGTGCTCTTTTCTCTAAAGCAGAGTATGTTTCTTGTAAGGCGAGCTAGCGTTTGTTTCCCAGTCCTAAATGGAGTTGAATCACATGCAGTTTCTAGTCCCACGAACAAGAGTTGTTTTATGGTAAGAAGAGTCACTATTGCGCTGCCATTGCCATACACAGGACAAATAGCACTGGCGTCTGTTCCCAGCAAGTACAGTGTAATGGACTGAAGAGGATCTACTGTTCTTGTCAGGTTCCTAAGCAGACTTGACCTAGATATGGCCGTGTGTGTAGGAAGCACAGTTCTTCTGTTCTGAGCAAGCTCACTGTTCGGACACCATAGGAAACACAGTAGAGTAGAAGAGTGCTCTTTTCTCAAAAGCAGAGTGTGTTTCTTGTAAGGCAAGCTAGCGTTTGTTTCCCAGTCCTAAATGGAGTTGAATCACATGCAGTTTCTCGTCCTAAGAGCATGAGTTGTTTTCTGGTAAGGAAAGTCACTATTGCGCTCCCCTTGCCATACACAGTGCAAATAGCTCTCGCGTCTATTCCCAGCAAGTACAGTGTATCGGACTGAAGAGGAACTACTGTTCTTGTCAGTTTCCTAAACAGAGTTGAACATGATATGGCCCTTGTGTGTAGGAAGCACAGTTCTTATGTTCTGAGCAAGCTCACTCTTCTGGCCCTATAGAAAACACAGTAGAGTAGAAGCGGGCTCTTTTCTCAAAGCAGAGTGTGTTTCTTGTAAGGCAAGCTAGCGTTTGTTTCCCAGTCCTAAATGGAGTTGAATCACATGCAGTTTCTGGTCCTACGAGCAAGAGTTTTTTTCTGGTAAGGAAAGACACTATTGTGCTCCCATTGCCATACACAGTGCAAATAGCACTCGCGTCTGTTCACAGCAAGTACAGTGTATCGGACTGAAGAGGATCTACTGTTCTTGTCAGTTTCCTAAGCAGAGTTGAACTAGATATGGCCTGTGTGTGTAGGAAGCACAGTTCTTATGTTCTGAGCAAGCTCACTCTTCTGGCCCTATAGGAAACACAGTAGAGTAGAAGAGTGCTCTTTTCTCAAAAGCAGAGTGTGTTTCTTGGAAAGCGAGCTTTAGTTTGTTTCCCAGTCCTAAATGGAGTTGAATCACATGCAGTTTCTGGTCCTACGAGCAAGAATTGTTTTCTGGTAAGAAGAGTCACTATTGCGCTGCCATTGCCATACACAGGACAAATAGCACTGGCGTCTGTTCCCAGCAAGTACAGTGTATTGGACTGAAGAGGATCTACTGTTCTTGTCAGGTTCCTAAGCAGAATTGAACTAGATATGGCCGTGTGTGTAGGAAGCACAGTTCTTTTGTTCTGAGCAAGCTCACTTTTCGGAACACATAGGAAACACAGTAGAGTAGAAGAGTGCTCTTTTCTCAAAAGCAGAGTGTGTTTTTGCAAGGCGAGCTAGCGTTTGTTTTATAGTCCTAAATGGAGTTGAATCACATGCAGTTTCTGGTCCTATGAACAAGAATTGTTTTCTGGTAAAAAAAAAGTCACTATTGCGCTCCCATTGCCCTTTACAAGGCAAATAGCAATCGCGTCTTTTCCCAGCAAGTACAGTGTATCAGACTGAATAGGAGCTACTGTTCTTGTCAGTTTTCTAAGCAGAATTGAACTAGATATGGTCCGTGCGTGTAGGAAGCACAGTTCTTTTGTTCTGAGCAAGCTCACTGTTCGGACCCCATAGGAAACACAGTAGAGTAGAAGAGTGCTCTTTTCTCTAAAGCAGAGTGTGTTTCTTGTAAGGAGAGCTAGCGTTTGTTTCCCAGTCCTAAATGGAGTTGAATCACATGCAGTTTCTGGTCCTACGAGCAGGAGTTGTTTTCTGGTAAGGAAAGTCACTATTGTGCTCCCATTGCCATACACAGTGCAAATCGCACATGCGTCTGTTCCCAGCAAGTACAGTGTATTGGACTGAAGAGGAGCTACTGTTCTTGTCAGTTTCCTAAGCAGAATTGAACTAGATATGGCCGTGTGTGTAGGAAGCACAGTTCTTTTGTTCTGAGCAAGCTCACTGTTCGGAACCTATAGGAAACACAGTAGAGAAGATGAGTGCTCTTTTCTCAAATGCATAGTGTGTTTCTTGTAAGGCGAGCTAGCATTTGTTTCCCAGTCCTAAATGGAGTTGAATCACATGCAGTTTCTGGTCCTACGAGCAAGAGTTTTTTTCTGGTAAGGAAAGACACTATTGTGCTCCCATTGCCATACACAGTGCAAATAGCACTCGCGTCTGTTCACAGCAAGTACAGTGTATCGGACTGAAAAGGATCTACTGTTCTTGTCAGTTTCCTAAGCAGAGTTGAACTAGATATGGCCCGTGTGTGTAGGAAGCACAGTTCTTATGTTCTGAGCAAGCTCACTCTTCTGGCCCTATAGGAAACACAGTAGAGTAGAAGAGTGCTCTTTTCTCAAAAGCAGAGTGTGTTTCTTGGAAAGCGAGCTTTAGTTTGTTTCCCAGTCCTAAATGGAGTTGAATCACATGCAGTTTCTGGTCCTACGAGCAAGAGTTGTTTTCTAGTAAGAAGAGTCACTATTGCGCTGCCATTGCCATACACAGGACAAATAGCACTGGCGTCTGTTCCCAGCAAGTACAGTGTATTGGAATGAAGAGGATCTACTGTTCTTGTCAGGTTCCTAAGCAGAATTGAACTAGATATGACCGTGTGTGTAGGAAGCACAGTTTTTTTTTCTGAGCAAGCTCACTGTTCGGACCCCATAGGAAACACAGTAGAGTAGAAGAGTGCTCTTTCTCTAAAGCAGAGTGTGTTTCTTGTAAGGCAAGCTAGCGTTTGTTTCCCAGTCCTAAATGGAGTTGAGTCACATGCAGTTTTCTGTCCTATGAGCAAGAGTTGTTTTCTGGTAAGACGAGTCACTATTGTGCTCCAATTGCCATACACAGTGCAAATAGCACTCGCGTCTGTTCCCCGAAAGTACAGTGTATTGGAGTGAAGAGGAGCTACTGTTCTTCTCAGTTTCCTAAGCAGAGTTGAACTAGATATGGCCCGTGTGTAGGAAGCACAGTTCTCTTGTTCTGAGCAAGCTCACAGTTCGGACCCATAGGAAGCACAGTAGAGTAGAAGAGTGCTCTTTTCTCAAAAGCAGAGTGTGTTTCATGGAAGGCCAGCTAGCATTTGTATCCCAGTCCTAAATGGAGTTGAATCACATGCAGTTTCTGGTCCTATGAGCAAGAGTTGTTTTCTGGTAAGGAAAGTCACTATTGCGCTCCCATTGCCATACACAGTGCAAATAGCACTCGCGTCTGTTCCCAGCAAGTACAGTTTTCGGACTGAAGAGGAACTACTGTTCTTGTCAGTTTCCTAAGCAGAGTTGAACTAGTTATGGCCTGTGTGTAGGAAGTACAGTTCTTTTGTTCTGACCAAGCTCACTGTTCTGGCCATATAGGAAACACAGTAGAGTAGAAGAGTGCTCTTTTCTCTAAAGCAGAGTATGTTTCTTGTAAGGCGAGCTAGCGTTTGTTTCCCAGTCCTAAATGGAGTTGAATCACATGCAGTTTCTCGTCCTAAGAGCATGAGTTGTTTTCTGGTAAGGAAAGTCACTATTGCGCTCCCCTTGCCATACACAGTGCAAATAGCTCTCGCGTCTATTCCCAGCAAGTACAGTGTATCGGACTGAAGAGGAACTACTGTTCTTGTCAGTTTCCTAAACAGAGTTGAACATGATATGGCCCTTGTGTGTAGGAAGCACAGTTCTTATGTTCTGAGCAAGCTCACTCTTCTGGCCCTATAGAAAACACAGTAGAGTAGAAGCGGGCTCTTTTCTCAAAGCAGAGTGTGTTTCTTGTAAGGCAAGCTAGCGTTTGTTTCCCAGTCCTAAATGGAGTTGAATCACATGCAGTTTCTGGTCCTACGAGCAAGAGTTTTTTTCTGGTAAGGAAAGACACTATTGCGCTCCCATTGCCATACACAGTGCAAATAGCACTCGCGTCTGTTCACAGCAAGTACAGTGTATCGGACTGAAGAGGATCTACTGTTCTTGTCAGTTTCCTAAGCAGAGTTGAACTAGATATGGCCTGTGTGTGTAGGAAGCACAGTTCTTATGTTCTGAGCAAGCTCACTCTTCTGGCCCTATAGGAAACACAGTAGAGTAGAAGAGTGCTCTTTTCTCAAAAGCAGAGTGTGTTTCTTGGAAAGTGAGCTTTAGTTTGTTTCCCAGTCCTAAATGGAGTTGAATCACATGCAGTTTCTGGTCCTACGAGCAAGAGTTGTTTTCTGGTAAGAAGAGTCACTATTGCGCTGCCATTGCCATACACAGGACAAATAGCACTGGCGTCTGTTCCCAGCAAGTACAGTGTATTGGACTGAAGAGGATCTACTGTTCTTGTCAGGTTCCTAAGCAGAATTGAACTAGATATGGCCGTGTGTGTAGGAAGCACAGTTTTTTTTTCTGAGCAAGCTCACTGTTCGGAACTCATAGGAAACACAGTAGAGTAGTAGTGTGCTCTTTTCTCAAAAGCAGAGTGTGTTTCTTGGAAGTCGAGCTAGCGTTTGTTTCCCAGTCCTAAATGAGTTGAGTCACATGCAGTTTTTTGTCCTACGAGCAAGAGTTGTTTTTTGGTATGACAAGTCAATATAGTGCTCCAATTGCCATACACAGTGCAAATAGCACTCGCGTCTGTTCCCCGCAAGTACAGTGTATTGGACTGAAGAGGAGCTACTGTTCTTGTCAGTTTCCTAAGCAGAGTTGAACTAGATATGGCCCATGTGTGTAGGAATCACATTTCTTTTGTTCTGAGCAAGCTCACTGTTCTGGCCCAGTAGGAAACACAGAGGAGTAGAAGAGTGCTATTTTCTCTAAAGCAGAGTGTGTTTCTTGTAAGGCGAGCTAGCTTTTGTTTCCCAGTCCTGAACGGAGTTGAATCACATGCAGTTTCTGGTCCTACGAGCAAGAGTTGTTTTCTGGTAAGACAAGTCACTATTGAACTCCAATTGCCATACACAGTGCAAATAGCACTTGCGTCTGTTCCCCGCAGGTACAGTGTATTGGACTGAAGAGGATCTAGTGTTCTTGTCAGTTTCCTAAGAAGAGTTGAACTAGATATGGCCCGTGTGTGTAGGAAGCACAGTTCTTTTGTTCTGAGCAAGCTCACTTTTCGGAACCCATAGGAAGCACAGTAGAGTAGAAGAGTGCTCTTTTCTCAAAAGCAGAGTGTGTTTTTGTAAGGCGAGCTAGCCTTTGTTTCCTAGTCCTAAATGGAGTTGAGTCACATGCAGTTTCTGGTCCTATGAACAAGAATTGTTTTCTGGTAAAAAAAAAAAGTCACTATTGCGCTCCCATTGCCCTACACAAGGCAAATAGCACTCGCGTCTTTTCCCAGCAAGTACAGTGTATTGGACTGAATAGGAGCTACTGTTCTTGTCAGTTTCCTAAGCAGAGTTGAACTAGATATGGTCCGTGTGTGTAGGAAGCACAGTTCTTTTGTTCTGAGCAAGCTCACTGTTTGGACCCCATAGGAAACACAGTAGAGTAGAAGAGTGCCCTTTTCTCTAAAGCAGAGTGTGTTTCTTGTAAGGCGAGCTACCATTTGTTTCCCAGTCCTAAATGGAGTATAATCACGTGCAGTTTCTGGTCCTACGAGCAAGAGTTGTTTTCTGGTAAGGAAAGTCACTATTGTGCTCCCATTGACATACACAGTGCAAATAGCCCTCCCATCTTTTCCCAGCAAGTGCAGTGTATTGGACTGAATAGGAGCTACTGTTCTTGTCAGTTTACTAAGCAGAGTTGAACTAGATATGACCGTGTGAGTAGGAAGTACAGTTTTTTTGTTCTGAGCAAGCTCACTGTTCGGAACACATAGGAAAAACAGTAGAGTACAAGAGTGCTCTTTTCTCAAAAGCATAGTGTGTTTCTTGTAAGGCGAGCTAGCGTTTGTTTCCCAGTCCTAAATGGAGTTGAATCACATGCAGTTTCTGGTCCTACGAGCAAGAGTTGTTTTATGGTAAGAAGAGTCACTATTGTGCTGCCATTGACATATACAGGACAAATAACACTGGCGTCTGTTCCCAGCAAGTACAGTGTATTGGACTGAAGAGGATCTACTCTTCTTGTCAGGTTCCTAAGCAGAATTGACCTAGATATGGTCGTGTGTATAGGAATCACATTTCTTTTGTTCTGAGCAAGCTCACTGTTCTGACACCATAGGAAACACAGTAGAGTAGAAGAGTGCTCTTTTCTCAAAAGCAGAGTGTGTTTCTTGTAAGGCAAGCTAGGGTTTGTTTCCCAGTTCTAAATGGAGTTGAATCACATGCAGTTTCTGGTCCTAAGAGCAAGAGTTGTTCACTGGAAAGGAAAGTCACTATTGCGCTCCCCTTGCCATACACATTGCAAATAGCTCTCGCGTCTGTTCCCAGCAAGTACAGTGTATCAGACTGAAGAGGAGCTACTGTTCTTGTCAATTTCCTAAGCAGAGTTGAACTAGATATGGCCCGTGTGTAGGAAGCACAGTTCTTATGTTCTGAGCAAGTTCACTCTTCTGGCCCTATAGGAAACACAGTAGAGTAGAAGAGTGCTCTTTTCTCTAAAGCAGAGTGTGTTTTTGTAAGGCGAGCTAGCGTTTGTTTCCTAGTCCTAAATGGAGTTGAATCACATGCAGTTTCTGGTCCTATGAACAAGAGTTGTTTTCTGGTAAGGAAAGTCACTATTGCGCTCCCATTGCCCTTCACAAGGCAAATAGCACTCGCGTCTTTTCCCAGCAAGTACAGTGTATTGGACTGAATAGGAGCTACTCTTCTTGTCAGTTTACTAAGCAGAGTTGAACTAGATATGGTCCGTGTGTGTAGGAAGCACAGTTCTTTTGTTCTGAGCAAGCTCACTGTTTGGACCCCATAGGAAACACAGTAGAGTAGAAGAGTGCTCTTTTCTCTAAAGCAGAGTGTGTTTCTTGTAAGGCAAGCTACCGTTTGTTTCCCAGTCCTAAATGGAGTGGAATCACATGCAGTTTCTGGTCCTAAGAGCAAGAGTTGTTTTCTGGTAAGGAAAGTCACTATTGCGTTCCCATTGCCATACACAGTGCAAATAGCCCTCCCGTCTGTTTCCAGCAAGTACAGTGTATTGGACTGAAGAGGAGCTACTGTTCTTCTCAGTTTCCTAAGCAGACTTGAACTAGATATGGTCCGTGTGTGTAGGAAGCACAGTTCTTTTGTTCCGAGCAAGCTCTCTGTTCTGGCCCTATAGGAAACACAGTAGAGTAGAAGAGTGCTCTTTTCTCAAAAGCAGAGTGCGTTTCTTGTAAAGCAAGCTAGAGTTTGTTTCCCAGTCCTAAATGGAGTTGAATCACATGCAGTTTCTGGTCCTATGAGCAAGAGTTGTTTTCTGGTAAGAAGAGTCACTATTGCGCTGCCATTGCCATACACAGGACAAATAGCACTGGCGTCTGTTCCCAGCAAGTACAGTGTATTGGATTGAAGAGGATATAATGTTCTTGTCAGTTTCCTAAGCACACTTGAACTAGAAATGGCCGTGTGAGTAGGAAGTATAGTTTTTTTGTTCTGAGCAAGCTCACTGTTCGGAACACATAGGAAACACAGTAGAGTAGAAGAGTGCTCTTTTCTCAAAAGCAGAGTGTGTTTCATGTAAGGCGAGCTAGCGTTTGTTTCCCAGTCCTAAATGGAGTTGAGTCACATGCAGTTTTTTGTCCTATGAGCAAGAGTTGTTTTCTGGTAAGACAAGTCACTATTGTGCTCCAATGCCATACACCCTGCAAATAGCACTCGCGTCTGTTCCCCGCAAGTACAGTGTATTGGACCTAAGAGCAGCTACTGTTCTTGTTGGTTTCCTAAGCAGAGTTGAACTAGATATGGCCCGTGTGTGTAGGAAGCACAGTTCTTTTGTTCTGAGCAAGCTCACTGTTCAGACCCGATAGGAAACACAATAGAGTAGAAGAGTGCTCTTTTCTCAAATGCAGAGTGTGTTTCAAATAAGGCGAGCTAGCGTTTGTTTCCCAGTCCTAAATGGAGTTGAATCACATGAAGTATCTGGTCCTACGAGCAAGAGTTGTTTTCTGGTAAGAAGAGTCACTATTGCGCTGCCATTGCCATACACAGGACTAATAGCACTGGCGTCTGTTCCCAGCAAGTACAGTGTATTGGACTGTAGAGGATCTACTGTTCTTGTCAGGTTCCTAAGCAGAATTGAACTAGATATGGCCGTGTGTGTAGGAAGCACAGTTCTTTTGTTCTGAGCAAGCTCACTTTTCGGAACACATAGGAAACACAGTAGAGTAGAAGAGTGCTCTTTTCTCAAAAGCAGAGTGTGTTTTTGCAAGGCGAGCTAGCGTTTGTTTCCTAGTCCTAAATGGAGTTGAATCACATGCAGTTTCTGGTCCTATGAACAAGAATTGTTTTCTGGTAAAAAAAAAGTCACTATTGCGCTCCCATTGCCCTTTACAAGGCAAATAGCAATCGCGTCTTTTCCCAGCAAGTACAGTGTATCAGACTGAATAGGAGCTACTGTTCTTGTCAGTTTTCTAAGCAGAATTGAACTAGATATGGTCCGTGCGTGTAGGAAGCACAGTTCTTTTGTTCTGAGCAAGCTCACTGTTTGGACCCCATAGGAAACACAGTAGAGTAGAAGAGTGCTCTTTTCTCTAAAGCAGAGTGTGTTTCTTGTAAGGAGAGCTAGCGTTTGTTTCCCAGTCCTAAATGGAGTTGAATCACATGCAGTTTCTGGTCCTACGAGCAGGAGTTGTTTTCTGGTAAGGAAAGTCACTATTGTGCTCCCATTGCCATACACAGTGCAAATCGCACATGCGTCTGTTCCCAGCAAGTACAGTGTATTGGACTGAAGAGGAGCTACTGTTCTTGTCAGTTTCCTAAGCAGAATTGAACTAGATATGGCCGTGTGTGTAGGAAGCACAGTTCTTTTGTTCTGAGCAAGCTCACTGTTCGGAACCTATAGGAAACACAGTAGAGAAGATGAGTGCTCTTTTCTCAAAAGCATAGTGTGTTTCTTGTAAGGCGAGCTAGCATTTGTTTCCCAGTCCTAAATGGAGTTGAATCACATGCAGTTTCTGGTCCTACGAGCAAGAGTTTTTTTCTGGTAAGGAAAGACACTATTGTGCTCCAATTGCCATACACAGTGCAAATAGCAGTCGCGTCTGTTCACAGCAAGTACAGTGTATCGGACTGAAAAGGATCTACTGTTCTTGTCAGTTTCCTAAGCAGAGTTGAACTAGATATGGCCCGTGTGTGTAGGAAGCACAGTTCTTATGTTCTGAGCAAGCTCACTCTTCTGGCCCTATAGGAAACACAGTAGAGTAGAAGAGTGCTCTTTTCTCAAAAGCAGAGTGTGTTTCTTGGAAAGCGAGCTTTAGTTTGTTTCCCAGTCCTAAATGGAGTTGAATCACATGCAGTTTCTGGTCCTACGAGCAAGAGTTGTTTTCTGGTAAGAAGAGTCACTATTGCGCTGCCATTGCCATACACAGGACAAATAGCACTGGCGTCTGTTCCCAGCAAGTACAGTGTATTGGAATGAAGAGGATCTACTGTTCTTGTCAGGTTCCTAAGCAGAATTGAACTAGATATGACCGTGTGTGTAGGAAGCACAGTTTTTTTGTTCTGAGCAAGCTCACTGTTCGGACCCAATAGGAAACACAGTAGAGTAGAAGAGTGCTCTTTTCTCTAAAGCAGAGTGTGTTTCTTGTAAGGCAAGCTAGCGTTTGTTTCCCAGTCCTAAATGGAGTTGAGTCACATGCAGTTTTCTGTCCTATGAGCAAGAGTTGTTTTCTGGTAAGACGAGTCACTATTGTGCTCCAATTGCCATACACAGTGCAAATAGCACTCGCGTCTGTTCCCCGAAAGTACAGTGTATTGGACTGAAGAGGAGCTACTGTTCTTCTCAGTTTCCTAAGCAGAGTTGAACTAGATATGGCCCGTGTGTAGGAAGCACAGTTCTCTTGTTCTGAGCAAGCTCACTGTTCCGACCCATAGGAAGCACAGTGGAGTAGAAGAGTGCTCTTTTCTCAAAAGCAGAGTGTGTTTCATGGAAGGCCAGCTAGCATTTGTATCCCAGTCCTAAATGGAGTTGAATCACATGCAGTTTCTGGTCCTATGAGCAAGAGTTGTTTTCTGGTAAGGAAAGTCACTATTGCGCTCCCATTGCCATACACAGTGCAAATGGCCCTCCCGTCTGTTCCCAGTAAGTATAGCGTATTGGACTGAAGAGGAGCTACTGTTGTTCTCAGTTTCCTAAGTAGAGTTGAACTAGATATGGCCCGTGTGTGTAGGAAGCACAGTTCTTATGTTCTGACCAAGCTCACTTTTCGGGACACATAGGAAACACAGTAGAGTAGAAGAGTGCTCTTTTCTCAAAAGCAGAGTGTGTTTCTTGGAAGTCGAGCTAGCGTTTGTTTCCCAGTCCTAAATGGAGTTGAGTCACATGCAGTTTATTGTCCAACGAGCAAGAGTTGTTTTCTGGTAAGACAAGTCACTATTGTGCTCCAATTGCCATACACAGTGCAAATATCACTCGCTTCTGTTCCCCACAAGTACAGTGTATCAGACTGAAGAGGAGCTACTGTTCTTGTCAGTTTCCTAAGCAGAGTTGAACTAGATATGGCCCGTGTGTGTAGGAAGCTCAGTTCTTAT
Source organism: Peromyscus eremicus (assembly GCF_949786415.1). Lineage (NCBI taxonomy): Eukaryota > Metazoa > Chordata > Mammalia > Rodentia > Cricetidae > Peromyscus > Peromyscus eremicus. The sequence continues at coordinate 24,651 of NW_026736593.1, read as the reverse complement.
GTTCTGAGCAAGCTCACTGTTCTGGCCCTATAGGAAACACAGTAGAGTAGAAGAGTGCTCTTTTCTCAAAAGCAGAGTGTGTTTCTTGTAAAGCGAGCTAGAGTTTGTTTCCCAGTCCTAAATGGAGTTGAATCACATGCAGTTTCTGGTCCTACGAACAAGAGTTGTTTTCTGGTAAGGAAAGTCACTATTGCGCTCCCATTGCCCTACACAAGGCAAATAGCACTCGCGTCTGTTCCCCGAAATTACAGTGTATTGGACTGAAGAGGAGCTAGTGTTCTTGTCAGTTTCCTAAGCAGAGTTGAACTAGATATGGCCCGTGTGTGTAGGAAGCACAGTTCTTTTGTTCTGAGCAAGCTCACTGTTCGGACCCCATAGGAAACACAGTAGAGTAGAAGAGTGCTCTTTTCTCAAAAGCAGAGTGTGTTTCATGTAAGGCGAGCTAGCATTTGTATCCCAGTCCTAAATGGAGTTGAATCACATGCAGTTTCTGTTCCTACGAGCAAAAGTTGTTTTCTGGTAAGGAAAGTCACTATTGCGCTCCCATTGCCATACACAGTGCAAATATCACTCGCGTCTGTTCCCAGCAAGTACAGTGTATCGGACTGAAGAAGAGCTACTGTTCTTGTCAGTTTCTTAAGCAGAGTTGAACTAGATATGGCTCGTGTGTAGGAAGCACAGTTCTTTGTTCTGAGCATTCTCACTGTTGTGGCCCTATAGGAAACACAGTAGAGTAGAAGAGTGCTCTTTTCTCTAAAGCAGAGTGTGTTTCTGTAAGGTGAGCTAGCTTTTGTTTCCCAGTCCTAAATGGAGTTGAATCACATGCAGTTTCTGGTCCTACGAGCAAGAGTTGTTGTATGGTAAGAAGAGTCACTATTGTGCTGCCATTGCCATACATAGGACAAATAGCACTGGCGTCTGTTCACAGCACGTACAGTGTATTGGACTGAAGAGGATCTACTGTTCTTGTCAGGTTCCTAAGCAGAATTGAACTAGATATGGCCATGTGTGTAGGAAGCACAGTTCTTTTGTTCTGAGCAAGCTCAATGTTCGGACACCATAGGAAACACAGTAGAGTAGAAGAGTGCTCTTTTCTCAAAAGCAGAGTGTGTTTCTTGTAAGGCGAGCTAGCGTTTGTTTCCCAGTCCTAAATGGAGTTGAGTCACATGCAGTTTCTGGTCCTACGAGCAAGAGTTGTTTTCCAGTAAGAAGAGTCACTATTGTGTTCCATTTGCCATACACAGTGCAAATAGCACTCGCGTCTGTTCCCCGCAAGTACAGTGTATTGGACTGAAGAGGAGCTACTGTTCTTCTCAGTTTCCTAAGCAGAGTTGAACTAGATATGGCCCGTGTGTGTAGGAAGCACAGTTCTTTTGTTCTGAGCAAGCTCACTGTTCGGACCCCATAGGAAGCACAGTAGAGTAGAAGATTGCTCTTTTCTCAAAAGCAGAGTGTGTTTCATGTAAGGCGAGCTAGCATTTGTTTCCCAGTCCTAAATGGAGTTGAATCACATGCAGTTTCTGGTCCTACGAGCAAGAGTTGTTTTCTGGTAAAGAAAGTCACTCTTGCGCTCCCATTGCCATACACAGTGCAAATAGCACTCGCGTCTGTTCCCAGCAAGTACAGTTTTTCGGACTGAAGAGGAACTACTGTTCTTGTCAGTTTCCTAAGCAGAGTTGAACTAGTTATGGCCCGTGTGTAGGAAGTACAGTTCTTTTGTTCTGACCAAGCTCACTGTTCTGGCCATATAGGAAACACAGTAGAGTAGAAGAGTGCTCTTTTCTCTAAAGCAGAGTATGTTTCTTGTAAGGCGAGCTAGCGTTTGTTTCCCAGTCCTAAATGGAGTTGAATCACATGCAGTTTCTAGTCCCACGAACAAGAGTTGTTTTATGGTAAGAAGAGTCACTATTGTGCTGCCATTGCCATACACAGGACAAATAGCACTGGCGTCTGTTCCCAGCAAGTACAGTGTAATGGACTGAAGAGGATCTACTGTTCTTGTCAGGTTCCTAAGCAGACTTGACCTAGATATGGCCGTGTGTGTAGGAAGCACAGTTCTTCTGTTCTGAGCAAGCTCACTGTTCGGACACCATAGGAAACACAGTAGAGTAGAAGAGTGCTCTTTTCTCAAAAGCAGAGTGTGTTTCTTGTAAGGCAAGCTAGCGTTTGTTTCCCAGTCCTAAATGGAGTTGAATCACATGCAGTTTCTCGTCCTAAGAGCATGAGTTGTTTTCTGGTAAGGAAAGTCACTATTGCGCTCCCCTTGCCATACACAGTGCAAATAGCTCTCGCGTCTATTCCCAGCAAGTACAGTGTATCGGACTGAAGAGGAACTACTGTTCTTGTCAGTTTCCTAAACAGAGTTGAACATGATATGGCCCTTGTGTGTAGGAAGCACTGTTCTTATGTTCTGAGCAAGCTCACTCTTCTGGCCCTATAGAAAACACAGTAGAGTAGAAGCGGGCTCTTTTCTCAAAGCAGAGTGTGTTTCTTGTAAGGCAAGCTAGCGTTTGTTTCCCAGTCCTAAATGGAGTTGAATCACATGCAGTTTCTGGTCCTACGAGCAAGAGTTTTTTTCTGGTAAGGAAAGACACTATTGTGCTCCCATTGCCATACACAGTGCAAATAGCACTCGCGTCTGTTCACAGCAAGTACAGTGTATCGGACTGAAGAGGATCTACTGTTCTTGTCAGTTTCCTAAGCAGAGTTGAACTAGATATGGCCTGTGTGTGTAGGAAGCACAGTTCTTATGTTCTGAGCAAGCTCACTCTTCTGGCCCTATAGGAAACACAGTAGAGTAGAAGAGTGCTCTTTTCTCAAAAGCAGAGTGTGTTTCTTGGAAAGCGAGCTTTAGTTTGTTTCCCAGTCCTAAATGGAGTTGAATCACATGCAGTTTCTGGTCCTACGAGCAAGAGTTGTTTTCTGGTAAGAAGAGTCACTATTGCGCTGCCATTGCCATACACAGGACAAATAGCACTGGCGTCTGTTCCCAGCAAGTACAGTGTATTGGACTGAAGAGGATCTACTGTTCTTGTCAGGATCCTAAGCAGAATTGTACTAGATATGGCCGTGTGTGTAGGAAGCACAGTTTTTTTTTCTGAGCAAGCTCACTGTTCGGAACTCATAGGAAACACAGTAGAGTAGTAGTGTGCTCTTTTCTCAAAAGCAGAGTGTGTTTCTTGGAAGTCGAGCTAGCATTTGTTTCCGAGTCCTAAATGAGTTGAGTCACATGCAGTTTTTTGTCCTACGAGCAAGAGTTGTTTTTTGGTATGACAAGTCAATATAGTGCTCCAATTGCCATACACAGTGCAAATAGCACTCGCGTCTGTTCCCCGCAAGTACAGTGTATTGGACTGAAGAGGAGCTACTGTTCTTGTCAGTTTCCTAAGCAGAGTTGAACTAGATATGGCCCATGTGTGTAGGAATCACATTTCTTTTGTTCTGAGCAAGCTCACTGTTCTGGCCCAGTAGGAAACACAGAGGAGTAGAAGAGTGCTATTTTCTCTAAAGCAGAGTGTGTTTCTTGTAAGGCGAGCTAGCTTTTGTTTCCCAGTCCTGAACGGAGTTGAATCACATGCAGTTTCTGGTCCTACTAGCAAGAGTTGTTTTCTGGTAAGACAAGTCACTATTGAACTCCAATTGCCATACACAGTGCAAATAGCACTTGCGTCTGTTCCCCGCAGGTACAGTGTATTGGACTGAAGAGGATCTAGTGTTCTTGTCAGTTTCCTAAGAAGAGTTGAACTAGATATGGCCCGTGTGTGCAGGAAGCACAGTTCTTTTGTTCTGAGCAAGCTCACTTTTCGGAACCCATAGGAAGCACAGTAGAGTAGAAGAGTGCTCTTTTCTCAAAAGCAGAGTGTGTTTTTGTAAGGCGAGCTAGCCTTTGTTTCCTAGTCCTAAATGGAGTTGAGTCACATGCAGTTTCTGGTCCTATGAACAAGAATTTTTTTCTGGTAAAAAAAAAAATCACTATTGCGCTCCCATTGCCCTACACAAGGCAAATAGCACTCGCGTCTTTTCCCAGCAAGTACAGTGTATTGGACTGAATAGGAGCTATTGTTCTTGTCAGTTTCCTAAGCAGAGTTGAACTAGATATGGTCCGTGTGTGTAGGAAGCACAGTTCTTTTGTTCTGAGCAAGCTCACTGTTTGGACCCCATAGGAAACACAGTAGAGTAGAAGAGTGCCCTTTTCTCTAAAGCAGAGTGTGTTTCTTGTAAGGCGAGCTACCATTTGTTTCCCAGTCCTAAATGGAGTATAATCACGTGCAGTTTCTGGTCCTACGAGCAAGAGTTGTTTTCTGGTAAGGAAAGTCACTATTGTGCTCCCATTGACATACACAGTGCAAATAGCCCTCCCATCTTTTCCCAGCAAGTGCAGTGTATTGGACTGAATAGGAGCTACTGTTCTTGTCAGTTTACTAAGCAGAGTTGAACTAGATATGACCGTGTGAGTAGGAAGTACAGTTTTTTTGTTCTGAGCAAGCTCACTGTTCGGAACACATAGGAAAAACAGTAGAGTACAAGAGTGCTCTTTTCTCAAAAGCATAGTGTGTTTCTTGTAAGGCGAGCTAGCGTTTGTTTCCCAGTCCTAAATGGAGTTGAATGACATGCAGTTTCTGGTCCTACGAGCAAGAGTTGTTTTATGGTAAGAAGAGTCACTATTGTGCTGCCATTGACATATACAGGACAAATAACACTGGCGTCTGTTCCCAGCAAGTACAGTGTATTGGACTGAAGAGGATCTACTCTTCTTGTCAGGTTCCTAAGCAGAATTGACCTAGATATGGTCGTGTGTATAGGAATCACATTTCTTTTGTTCTGAGCAAGCTCATTGTTCTGACACCATAGGAAACACAGTAGAGTAGAAGAGTGCTCTTTTCTCAAAAGCAGAGTGTGTTTCTTGTAAGGCAAGCTAGGGTTTGTTTCCCAGTTCTAAATGGAGTTGAATCACATGCAGTTTCTGGTCCTAAGAGCAAGAGTTGTTCACTGGAAAGGAAAGTCACTATTGCGCTCCCCTTGCCATACACATTGCAAATAGCTCTCGCGTCTGTTCCCAGCAAGTACAGTGTATCAGACTGAAGAGGAGCTACTGTTCTTGTCAATTTCCTAAGCAGAGTTGAACTAGATATGGCCCGTGTGTAGGAAGCACAGTTCTTATGTTCTGAGCAAGTTCACTCTTCTGGCCCTATAGGAAACACAGTAGAGTAGAAGAGTGCTCTTTTCTCTAAAGCAGAGTGTGTTTTTGTAAGGCGAGCTAGCGTTTGTTTCCTAGTCCTAAATGGAGTTGAATCACATGCAGTTTCTGGTCCTATGAACAAGAGTTGTTTTCTGGTAAGGAAAGTCACTATTGCGCTCCCATTGCCCTTCACAAGGCAAATAGCACTCGCATCTTTTCCCAGCAAGTACAGTGTATTGGACTGAATAGGAGCTACTCTTCTTGTCAGTTTACTAAGCAGAGTTGAACTAGATATGGTCCGTGTGTGTAGGAAGCACAGTTCTTTTGTTCTGAGCAAGCTCACTGTTTGGACCCCATAGGAAACACAGTAGAGTAGAAGAGTGCTCTTTTCTCTAAAGCAGAGTGTGTTTCTTGTAAGGCAAGCTACCGTTTGTTTCCCAGTCCTAAATGGAGTGGAATCACATGCAGTTTCTGGTCCTAAGAGCAAGAGTTGTTTTCTGGTAAGGAAAGTCACTATTGCGTTCCCATTGCCATACACAGTGCAAATAGCCCTCCCGTCTGTTTCCAGCAAGTACAGTGTATTGGACTGAAGAGGAGCTACTGTTCTTCTCAGTTTCCTAAGCAGACTTGAACTAGATATGGTCCGTGTGTGTAGGAAGCACAGTTCTTTTGTTCCGAGCAAGCTCTCTGTTCTGGCCCTATAGGAAACACAGTAGAGTAGAAGAGTGCTCTTTTCTCAAAAGCAGAGTGCGTTTCTTGTAAAGCAAGCTAGAGTTTGTTTCCCAGTCCTAAATGGAGTTGAATCACATGCAGTTTCTGGTCCTATTAGCAAGAGTTGTTTTCTGGTAAGAAGAGTCACTATTGCGCTGCCATTGCCATACACAGGACAAATAGCACTGGCGTCTGTTCCCAGCAAGTACAGTGTATTGGATTGAAGAGGATATAATGTTCTTGTCAGTTTCCTAAGCACACTTGAACTAGAAATGGCCGTGTGAGTAGGAAGTATAGTTTTTTTGTTCTGAGCAAGCTCACTGTTCGGAACACATAGGAAACACAGTAGAGTAGAAGAGTGCTCTTTTCTCAAAAGCAGAGTGTGTTTCATGTAAGGCGAGCTAGCGTTTGTTTCCCAGTCCTAAATGGAGTTGAGTCACATGCAGTTTTTTGTCCTATGAGCAAGAGTTGTTTTCTGGTAAGACAAGTCACTATTGTGCTCCAATGCCATACACCCTGCAAATAGCACTCGCGTCTGTTCCCCGCAAGTACAGTGTATTGGACCTAAGAGCAGCTACTGTTCTTGTTGGTTTCCTAAGCAGAGTTGAACTAGATATGGCCCGTGTGTGTAGGAAGCACAGTTCTTTTGTTCTGAGCAAGCTCACTGTTCAGACCCGATAGGAAACACAATAGAGTAGAAGAGTGCTCTTTTCTCAAATGCAGAGTGTGTTTCAAATAAGGCGAGCTAGCGTTTGTTTCCCAGTCCTAAATGGAGTTGAATCACATGAAGTATCTGGTCCTACGAGCAAGAGTTGTTTTCTGGTAAGAAGAGTCACTATTGCGCTGCCATTGCCATACACAGGACTAATAGCACTGGCGTCTGTTCCCAGCAAGTACAGTGTATTGGACTGTAGAGGATCTACTGTTCTTGTCAGGTTCCTAAGCAGAATTGAACTAGATATGGCCGTGTGTGTAGGAAGCACAGTTCTTTTGTTCTGAGCAAGCTCACTTTTCGGAACACATAGGAAACACAGTAGAGTAGAAGAGTGCTCTTTTCTCAAAAGCAGAGTGTGTTTTTGCAAGGCGAGCTAGCGTTTGTTTCCTAGTCCTAAATGGAGTTGAATCACATGCAGTTTCTGGTCCTATGAACAAGAATTGTTTTCTGGTAAAAAAAAAGTCACTATTGCGCTCCCATTGCCCTTTACAAGGCAAATAGCAATCGCGTCTTTTCCCAGCAAGTACAGTGTATCAGACTGAATAGGAGCTACTGTTCTTGTCAGTTTTCTAAGCAGAATTGAACTAGATATGGTCCGTGCGTGTAGGAAGCACAGTTCTTTTGTTCTGAGCAAGCTCACTGTTTGGACCCCATAGGAAACACAGTAGAGTAGAAGAGTGCTCTTTTCTCTAAAGCAGAGTGTGTTTCTTGTAAGGAGAGCTAGCGTTTGTTTCCCAGTCCTAAATGGAGTTGAATCACATGCAGTTTCTGGTCCTACGAGCAGGAGTTGTTTTCTGGTAAGGAAAGTCACTATTGTGCTCCCATTGCCATACACAGTGCAAATCGCACATGCGTCTGTTCCCAGCAAGTACAGTGTATTGGACTGAAGAGGAGCTACTGTTCTTGTCAGTTTCCTAAGCAGAATTGAACTAGATATGGCCCGTGTGTGTAGGAAGCACAGTTCTTTTGTTCTGAGCAAGCTCACTGTTCGGAACCTATAGGAAACACAGTAGAGAAGATGAGTGCTCTTTTCTCAAAAGCATAGTGTGTTTCTTGTAAGGCGAGCTAGCATTTGTTTCCCAGTCCTAAATGGAGTTGAATCACATGCAGTTTCTGGTCCTACGAGCAAGAGTTTTTTTCTGGTAAGGAAAGACACTATTGTGCTCCAATTGCCATACACAGTGCAAATAGCAGTCGCGTCTGTTCACAGCAAGTACAGTGTATCGGACTGAAAAGGATCTACTGTTCTTGTCAGTTTCCTAAGCAGAGTTGAACTAGATATGGCCCGTGTGTGTAGGAAGCACAGTTCTTATGTTCTGAGCAAGCTCACTCTTCTGGCCCTATAGGAAACACAGTAGAGTAGAAGAGTGCTCTTTTCTCAAAAGCAGAGTGTGTTTCTTGGAAAGCGGGCTTTAGTTTGTTTCCCAGTCCTAAATGGAGTTGAATCACATGCAGTTTCTGGTCCTACGAGCAAGAGTTGTTTTCTGGTAAGAAGAGTCACTATTGCGCTGCCATTGCCATACACAGGACAAATAGCACTGGCGTCTGTTCCCAGCAAGTACAGTGTATTGGAATGAAGAGGATCTACTGTTCTTGTCAGGTTCCTAAGCAGAATTGAACTAGATATGACCGTGTGTGTAGGAAGTACAGTTTTTTTGTTCTGAGCAAGCTCACTGTTCGGACCCAATAGGAAACACAGTAGAGTAGAAGAGTGCTCTTTTCTCTAAAGCAGAGTGTGTTTCTTGTAAGGCAAGCTAGCGTTTGTTTCCCAGTCCTAAATGGAGTTGAGTCACATGCAGTTTTCTGTCCTATGAGCAAGAGTTGTTTTCTGGTAAGACGAGTCACTATTGTGCTCCAATTGCCATACACAGTGCAAATAGCACTCGCGTCTGTTCCCCGAAAGTACAGTGTATTGGACTGAAGAGGAGCTACTGTTCTTCTCAGTTTCCTAAGCAGAGTTGAACTAGATATGGCCCGTGTGTAGGAAGCACAGTTCTCTTGTTCTGAGCAAGCTCACTGTTCCGACCCATAGGAAGCACAGTGGAGTAGAAGAGTGCTCTTTTCTCAAAAGCAGAGTGTGTTTCATGGAAGGCCAGCTAGCATTTGTATCCCAGTCCTAAATGGAGTTGAATCACATGCAGTTTCTGGTCCTATGAGCAAGAGTTGTTTTCTGGTAAGGAAAGTCACTATTGCGCTCCCATTGCCATACACAGTGCAAATGGCCCTCCCGTCTGTTCCCAGTAAGTATAGCGTATTGGACTGAAGAGGAGCTACTGTTGTTCTCAGTTTCCTAAGTAGAGTTGAACTAGATATGGCCCGTGTGTGTAGGAAGCACAGTTCTTATGTTCTGACCAAGCTCACTTTTCGGGACACATAGGAAACACAGTAGAGTAGAAGAGTGCTCTTTTCTCAAAAGCAGAGTGTGTTTCTTGGAAGTCGAGCTAGCGTTTGTTTCCCAGTCCTAAATGGAGTTGAGTCACATGCAGTTTATTGTCCAACGAGCAAGAGTTGTTTTCTGGTAAGACAAGTCACTATTGTGCTCCAATTGCCATACACAGTGCAAATATCACTCGCTTCTGTTCCCCACAAGTACAGTGTATCAGACTGAAGAGGAGCTACTGTTCTTGTCAGTTTCCTAAGCAGAGTTGAACTAGATATGGCCCGTGTGTGTAGGAAGCTCAGTTCTTATGTTCTGAGCAAGCTCACTGTTCTGGCCCTATAGGAAACACAGTAGAGTAGAAGAGTGCTCTTTTCTCAAAAGCAGAGTGTGTTTCTTGTAAAGCGAGCTAGAGTTTGTTTCCCAGTCCTAAATGGAGTTGAATCACATGCAGTTTCTGGTCCTACGAACAAGAGTTGTTTTCTGGTAAGGAAAGTCACTATTGCGCTCCCATTGCCCTACACAAGGCAAATAGCACTCGCGTCTGTTCCCCGAAATTACAGTGTATTGGACTGAAGAGGAGCTAGTGTTCTTGTCAGTTTCCTAAGCAGAGTTGAACTAGATATGGCCCGTGTGTGTAGGAAGCACAGTTCTTTTGTTCTGAGCAAGCTCACTGTTCGGACCCCATAGGAAACACAGTAGAGTAGAAGAGTGCTCTTTTCTCAAAAGCAGAGTGTGTTTCATGTAAGGCGAGCTAGCATTTGTATCCCAGTCCTAAATGGAGTTGAATCACATGCAGTTTCTGTTCCTACGAGCAAAAGTTGTTTTCTGGTAAGGAAAGTCACTATTGCGCTCCCATTGCCATACACAGTGCAAATATCACTCGCGTCTGTTCCCAGCAAGTACAGTGTATCGGACTGAAGAAGAGCTACTGTTCTTGTCAGTTTCTTAAGCAGAGTTGAACTAGATATGGCTCGTGTGTAGGAAGCACAGTTCTTTGTTCTGAGCATTCTCACTGTTCTGGCCCTATAGGAAACACAGTAGAGTAGAAGAGTGCTCTTTTCTCTAAAGCAGAGTGTGTTTCTGTAAGGTGAGCTAGCTTTTGTTTCCCAGTCCTAAATGGAGTTGAATCACATGCAGTTTCTGGTCCTACGAGCAAGAGTTGTTGTATGGTAAGAAGAGTCACTATTGTGCTGCCATTGCCATACATAGGACAAATAGCACTGGCGTCTGTTCACAGCACGTACAGTGTATTGGACTGAAGAGGATCTACTGTTCTTGTCAGGTTCCTAAGCAGAATTGAACTAGATATGGCCATGTGTGTAGGAAGCACAGTTCTTTTGTTCTGAGCAAGCTCAATGTTCGGACACCATAGGAAACACAGTAGAGTAGAAGAGTGCTCTTTTCTCAAAAGCAGAGTGTGTTTCTTGTAAGGCGAGCTAGCGTTTGTTTCCCAGTCCTAAATGGAGTTGAGTCACATGCAGTTTCTGGTCCTACGAGCAAGAGTTGTTTTCCAGTAAGAAGAGTCACTATTGTGTTCCATTTGCCATACACAGTGCAAATAGCACTCGCGTCTGTTCCCAGCAAGTACAGTGTATTGGACTGAAGAGGAGCTACTGTTCTTCTCAGTTTCCTAAGCAGAGTTGAACTAGATATGGCCCGTGTGTGTAGGAAGCACAGTTCTTTTGTTCTGAGCAAGCTCACTGTTCGGACCCCATAGGAAGCACAGTAGAGTAGAAGATTGCTCTTTTCTCAAAAGCAGAGTGTGTTTCATGTAAGGCGAGCTAGCATTTGTTTCCCAGTCCTAAATGGAGTTGAATCACATGCAGTTTCTGGTCCTACGAGCAAGAGTTGTTTTCTGGTAAAGAAAGTCACTCTTGCGCTCCCATTGCCATACACAGTGCAAATAGCACTCGCGTCTGTTCCCAGCAAGTACAGTTTTTCGGACTGAAGAGGAACTACTGTTCTTGTCAGTTTCCTAAGCAGAGTTGAACTAGTTATGGCCCGTGTGTAGGAAGTACAGTTCTTTTGTTCTGACCAAGCTCACTGTTCTGGCCATATAGGAAACACAGTAGAGTAGAAGAGTGCTCTTTTCTCTAAAGCAGAGTATGTTTCTTGTAAGGCGAGCTAGGGTTTATTTCCCAGTCCTAAATGGAGTTGAATCACATGCAGTTTCTAGTCCCACGAACAAGAGTTGTTTTATGGTAAGAAGAGTCACTATTGCGCTGCCATTGCCATACACAGGACAAATAGCACTGGCGTCTGTTCCCAGCAAGTACAGTGTAATGGACTGAAGAGGATCTACTGTTCTTGTCAGGTTCCTAAGCAGACTTGACCTAGATATGGCCGTGTGTGTAGGAAGCACAGTTCTTCTGTTCTGAGCAAGCTCACTGTTCGGACACCATAGGAAACACAGTAGAGTAGAAGAGTGCTCTTTTCTCAAAAGCAGAGTGTGTTTCTTGTAAGGCAAGCTAGCGTTTGTTTCCCAGTCCTAAATGGAGTTGAATCACATGCAGTTTCTCGTCCTAAGAGCATGAGTTGTTTTCTGGTAAGGAAAGTCACTATTGCGCTCCTCTTGCCATACACAGTGCAAATAGCTCTCGCGTCTATTCCCAGCAAGTACAGTGTATCGGACTGAAGAGGAACTACTGTTCTTGTCAGTTTCCTAAACAGAGTTGAACATGATATGGCCCTTGTGTGTAGGAAGCACAGTTCTTATGTTCTGAGCAAGCTCACTCTTCTGGCCCTATAGAAAACACAGTAGAGTAGAAGCGGGCTCTTTTCTCAAAGCAGAGTGTGTTTCTTGTAAGGCAAGCTAGCGTTTGTTTCCCAGTCCTAAATGGAGTTGAATCACATGCAGTTTCTGGTCCTACGAGCAAGAGTATTTTTCTGGTAAGGAAAGACACTATTGCGCTCCCATTGCCATACACAGTGCAAATAGCACTCGCGTCTGTTCACAGCAAGTACAGTGTATCGGACTGAAGAGGATCTACTGTTCTTGTCAGTTTCCTAAGCAGAGTTGAACTAGATATGGCCTGTGTGTGTAGGAAGCACAGTTCTTATGTTCTGAGCAAGCTCACTCTTCTGGCCCTATAGGAAACACAGTAGAGTAGAAGAGTGCTCTTTTCTCAAAAGCAGAGTGTGTTTCTTGGAAAGCGAGCTTTAGTTTGTTTCCCAGTCCTAAATGGAGTTGAATCACATGCAGTTTCTGGTCCTACGAGCAAGAGTTGTTTTCTGGTAAGAAGAGTCACTATTGCGCTGCCATTGCCATACACAGGGCAAATAGCACTGGCGTCTGTTCCCAGCAAGTACAGTGTATTGGACTGAAGAGGATCTACTGTTCTTGTCAGGATCCTAAGCAGAATTGTACTAGATATGGCCGTGTGTGTAGGAAGCACAGTTTTTTTTTCTGAGCAAGCTCACTGTTCGGAACTCATAGGAAACACAGTAGAGTAGTAGTGTGCTCTTTTCTCAAAAGCAGAGTGTGTTTCTTGGAAGTCGAGCTAGCATTTGTTTCCGAGTCCTAAATGAGTTGAGTCACATGCAGTTTTTTGTCCTACGAGCAAGAGTTGTTTTCTGGTAAGGAAAGTCACTATTGCGCTCCCATTGCCATACACAGTGCAAATGGCCCTCCCGTCTGTTCCCAGTAAGTATAGCGTATTGGACTGAAGAGGAGCTACTGTTGTTCTCAGTTTCCTAAGTAGAGTTGAACTAGATATGGCCCGTGTGTGTAGGAAGCACAGTTCTTATGTTCTGACCAAGCTCACTTTTCGGGACACATAGGAAACACAGTAGAGTAGAAGAGTGCTCTTTTCTCAAAAGCAGAGTGTGTTTCTTGGAAGTCGAGCTAGCGTTTGTTTCCCAGTCCTAAATGGAGTTGAGTCACATGCAGTTTATTGTCCAACGAGCAAGAGTTGTTTTCTGGTAAGACAAGTCACTATTGTGCTCCAATTGCCATACACAGTGCAAATATCACTCGCTTCTGTTCCCCACAAGTACAGTGTATCAGACTGAAGAGGAGCTACTGTTCTTGTCAGTTTCCTAAGCAGAGTTGAACTAGATATGGCCCGTGTGTGTAGGAAGCTCAGTTCTTATGTTCTGAGCAAGCTCACTGTTCTGGCCCTATAGGAAACACAGTAGAGTAGAAGAGTGCTCTTTTCTCAAAAGCAGAGTGTGTTTCTTGTAAAGCGAGCTAGAGTTTGTTTCCCAGTCCTAAATGGAGTTGAATCACATGCAGTTTCTGGTCCTACGAACAAGAGTTGTTTTCTGGTAAGGAAAGTCACTATTGCGCTCCCATTGCCCTACACAAGGCAAATAGCACTCGCGTCTGTTCCCCGAAATTACAGTGTATTGGACTGAAGAGGAGCTAGTGTTCTTGTCAGTTTCCTAAGCAGAGTTGAACTAGATATGGCCCGTGTGTGTAGGAAGCACAGTTCTTTTGTTCTGAGCAAGCTCACTGTTCGGACCCCATAGGAAACACAGTAGAGTAGAAGAGTGCTCTTTTCTCAAAAGCAGAGTGTGTTTCATGTAAGGCGAGCTAGCATTTGTATCCCAGTCCTAAATGGAGTTGAATCACATGCAGTTTCTGTTCCTACGAGCAAAAGTTGTTTTCTGGTAAGGAAAGTCACTATTGCGCTCCCATTGCCATACACAGTGCAAATATCACTCGCGTCTGTTCCCAGCAAGTACAGTGTATCGGACTGAAGAAGAGCTACTGTTCTTGTCAGTTTCTTAAGCAGAGTTGAACTAGATATGGCTCGTGTGTAGGAAGCACAGTTCTTTGTTCTGAGCATTCTCACTGTTGTGGCCCTATAGGAAACACAGTAGAGTAGAAGAGTGCTCTTTTCTCTAAAGCAGAGTGTGTTTCTGTAAGGTGAGCTAGCTTTTGTTTCCCAGTCCTAAATGGAGTTGAATCACATGCAGTTTCTGGTCCTACGAGCAAGAGTTGTTGTATGGTAAGAAGAGTCACTATTGTGCTGCCATTGCCATACATAGGACAAATAGCACTGGCGTCTGTTCACAGCACGTACAGTGTATTGGACTGAAGAGGATCTACTGTTCTTGTCAGGTTCCTAAGCAGAATTGAACTAGATATGGCCATGTGTGTAGGAAGCACAGTTCTTTTGTTCTGAGCAAGCTCAATGTTCGGACACCATAGGAAACACAGTAGAGTAGAAGAGTGCTCTTTTCTCAAAAGCAGAGTGTGTTTCTTGTAAGGCGAGCTAGCGTTTGTTTCCCAGTCCTAAATGGAGTTGAGTCACATGCAGTTTCTGGTCCTACGAGCAAGAGTTGTTTTCCAGTAAGAAGAGTCACTATTGTGTTCCATTTGCCATACACAGTGCAAATAGCACTCGCGTCTGTTCCCCGCAAGTACAGTGTATTGGACTGAAGAGGAGCTACTGTTCTTCTCAGTTTCCTAAGCAGAGTTGAACTAGATATGGCCCGTGTGTGTAGGAAGCACAGTTCTTTTGTTCTGAGCAAGCTCACTGTTCGGACCCCATAGGAAGCACAGTAGAGTAGAAGATTGCTCTTTTCTCAAAAGCAGAGTGTGTTTCATGTAAGGCGAGCTAGCATTTGTTTCCCAGTCCTAAATGGAGTTGAATCACATGCAGTTTCTGGTCCTACGAGCAAGAGTTGTTTTCTGGTAAAGAAAGTCACTCTTGCGCTCCCATTGCCATACACAGTGCAAATAGCACTCGCGTCTGTTCCCAGCAAGTACAGTTTTTCGGACTGAAGAGGAACTACTGTTCTTGTCAGTTTCCTAAGCAGAGTTGAACTAGTTATGGCCCGTGTGTAGGAAGTACAGTTCTTTTGTTCTGACCAAGCTCACTGTTCTGGCCATATAGGAAACACAGTAGAGTAGAAGAGTGCTCTTTTCTCTAAAGCAGAGTATGTTTCTTGTAAGGCGAGCTAGCGTTTGTTTCCCAGTCCTAAATGGAGTTGAATCACATGCAGTTTCTAGTCCCACGAACAAGAGTTGTTTTATGGTAAGAAGAGTCACTATTGCGCTGCCATTGCCATACACAGGACAAATAGCACTGGCGTCTGTTCCCAGCAAGTACAGTGTAATGGACTGAAGAGGATCTACTGTTCTTGTCAGGTTCCTAAGCAGACTTGACCTAGATATGGCCGTGTGTGTAGGAAGCACAGTTCTTCTGTTCTGAGCAAGCTCACTGTTCGGACACCATAGGAAACACAGTAGAGTAGAAGAGTGCTCTTTTCTCAAAAGCAGAGTGTGTTTCTTGTAAGGCAAGCTAGCGTTTGTTTCCCAGTCCTAAATGGAGTTGAATCACATGCAGTTTCTCGTCCTAAGAGCATGAGTTGTTTTCTGGTAAGGAAAGTCACTATTGCGCTCCCCTTGCCATACACAGTGCAAATAGCTCTCGCGTCTATTCCCAGCAAGTACAGTGTATCGGACTGAAGAGGAACTACTGTTCTTGTCAGTTTCCTAAACAGAGTTGAACATGATATGGCCCTTGTGTGTAGGAAGCACAGTTCTTATGTTCTGAGCAAGCTCACTCTTCTGGCCCTATAGAAAACACAGTAGAGTAGAAGCGGGCTCTTTTCTCAAAGCAGAGTGTGTTTCTTGTAAGGCAAGCTAGCGTTTGTTTCCCAGTCCTAAATGGAGTTGAATCACATGCAGTTTCTGGTCCTACGAGTAAGAGTTTTTTTCTGGTAAGGAAAGACACTATTGCGCTCCCATTGCCATACACAGTGCAAATAGCACTCGCGTCTGTTCACAGCAAGTACAGTGTATCGGACTGAAGAGGATCTACTGTTCTTGTCAGTTTCCTAAGCAGAGTTGAACTAGATATGGCCTGTGTGTGTAGGAAGCACAGTTCTTATGTTCTGAGCAAGCTCACTCTTCTGGCCCTATAGGAAACACAGTAGAGTAGAAGAGTGCTCTTTTCTCAAAAGCAGAGTGTGTTTCTTGGAAAGCGAGCTTTAGTTTGTTTCCCAGTCCTAAATGGAGTTGAATCACATGCAGTTTCTGGTCCTACGAGCAAGAGTTGTTTTCTGGTAAGAAGAGTCACTATTGCGCTGCCATTGCCATACACAGGACAAATAGCACTGGCGTCTGTTCCCAGCAAGTACAGTGTATTGGACTGAAGAGGATCTACTGTTCTTGTCAGGATCCTAAGCAGAATTGTACTAGATATGGCCGTGTGTGTAGGAAGCACAGTTTTTTTTTTCTGAGCAAGCTCACTGTTCGGAACTCATAGGAAACACAGTAGAGTAGTAGTGTGCTCTTTTCTCAAAAGCAGAGTGTGTTTCTTGGAAGTCGAGCTAGCATTTGTTTCCGAGTCCTAAATGAGTTGAGTCACATGCAGTTTTTTGTCCTACGAGCAAGAGTTGTTTTTTGGTATGACAAGTCAATATAGTGCTCCAATTGCCATACACAGTGCAAATAGCACTCGCGTCTGTTCCCCGCAAGTACAGTGTATTGGACTGAAGAGGAGCTACTGTTCTTGTCAGTTTCCTAAGCAGAGTTGAACTAGATATGGCCCATGTGTGTAGGAATCACATTTCTTTTGTTCTGAGCAAGCTCACTGTTCTGGCCCAGTAGGAAACACAGAGGAGTAGAAGAGTGCTATTTTCTCTAAAGCAGAGTGTGTTTCTTGTAAGGCGAGCTAGCTTTTGTTTCCCAGTCCTGAACGGAGTTGAATCACATGCAGTTTCTGGTCCTACGAGCAAGAGTTGTTTTCTGGTAAGACAAGTCACTATTGAACTCCAATTGCCATACACAGTGCAAATAGCACTTGCGTCTGTTCCCCGCAGGTACAGTGTATTGGACTGAAGAGGATCTAGTGTTCTTGTCAGTTTCCTAAGAAGAGTTGAACTAGATATGGCCCGTGTGTGTAGGAAGCACAGTTCTTTTGTTCTGAGCAAGCTCACTTTTCGGAACCCATAGGAAGCACAGTAGAGTAGAAGAGTGCTCTTTTCTCAAAAGCAGAGTGTGTTTTTGTAAGGCGAGCTAGCCTTTGTTTCCTAGTCCTAAATGGAGTTGAGTCACATGCAGTTTCTGGTCCTATGAACAAGAATTGTTTTCTGGTAAAAAAAAAAAGTCACTATTGCGCTCCCATTGCCCTACACAAGGCAAATAGCACTCGCGTCTTTTCCCAGCAAGTACAGTGTATTGGACTGAATAGGAGCTACTGTTCTTGTCAGTTTCCTAAGCAGAGTTGAACTAGATATGGTCCGTGTGTGTAGGAAGCACAGTTCTTTTGTTCTGAGCAAGCTCACTGTTTGGACCCCATAGGAAACACAGTAGAGTAGAAGAGTGCCCTTTTCTCTAAAGCAGAGTGTGTTTCTTGTAAGGCGAGCTACCGTTTGTTTCCCAGTCCTAAATGGAGTATAATCACGTGCAGTTTCTGGTCCTACGAGCAAGAGTTGTTTTCTGGTAAGGAAAGTCACTATTGTGCTCCCATTGACATACACAGTGCAAATAGCCCTCCCATCTTTTCCCAGCAAGTTCAGTGTATTGGACTGAATAGGAGCTACTGTTCTTGTCAGTTTACTAAGCAGAGTTGAACTAGATATGACCGTGTGAGTAGGAAGTACAGTTTTTTTGTTCTGAGCAAGCTCACTGTTCGGAACACATAGGAAAAACAGTAGAGTACAAGAGTGCTCTTTTCTCAAAAGCATAGTGTGTTTCTTGTAAGGCGAGCTAGCGTTTGTTTCCCAGTCCTAAATGGAGTTGAATCACATGCAGTTTCTGGTCCTACGAGCAAGAGTTGTTTTATGGTAAGAAGAGTCACTATTGTGCTGCCATTGACATATACAGGACAAATAACACTGGCGTCTGTTCCCAGCAAGTACAGTGTATTGGACTGAAGAGGATCTACTCTTCTTGTCAGGTTCCTAAGCAGAATTGAACTAGATATGGTCGTGTGTATAGGAATCACATTTCTTTTGTTCTGAGCAAGCTCACTGTTCTGACACCATAGGAAACACAGTAGAGTAGAAGAGTGCTCTTTTCTCAAAAGCAGAGTGTGTTTCTTGTAAGGCAAGCTAGGGTTTGTTTCCCAGTTCTAAATGGAGTTGAATCACATGCAGTTTCTGGTCCTAAGAGCAAGAGTTGTTCACTGGAAAGGAAAGTCACTATTGCGCTCCCCTTGCCATACACATTGCAAATAGCTCTCGCGTCTGTTCCCAGCAAGTACAGTGTATCAGACTGAAGAGGAGCTACTGTTCTTGTCAATTTCCTAAGCAGAGTTGAACTAGATATGGCCTGTGTGTAGGAAGCACAGTTCTTATGTTCTGAGCAAGTTCACTCTTCTGGCCCTATAGGAAACACAGTAGAGTAGAAGAGTGCTCTTTTCTCTAAAGCAGAGTGTGTTTTTGTAAGGCGAGCTAGCGTTTGTTTCCTAGTCCTAAATGGAGTTGAATCACATGCAGTTTCTGGTCCTATGAACAAGAGTTGTTTTCTGGTAAGGAAAGTCACTATTGCGCTCCCATTGCCCTTCACAAGGCAAATAGCACTCGCGTCTTTTCCCAGCAAGTATAGTGTATTGGACTGAATAGGAGCTACTCTTCTTGTCAGTTTACTAAGCAGAGTTGAACTAGATATGGTCCGTGTGTGTAGGAAGCACAGTTCTTTTGTTCTGAGCAAGCTCACTGTTTGGACCCCATAGGAAACACAGTAGAGTAGAAGAGTGCTCTTTTCTCTAAAGCAGAGTGTGTTTCTTGTAAGGCAAGCTACCGTTTGTTTCCCAGTCCTAAATGGAGTGGAATCACATGCAGTTTCTGGTCCTAAGAGCAAGAGTTGTTTTCTGGTAAGGAAAGTCACTATTGCGTTCCCATTGCCATACACAGTGCAAATAGCCCTCCCATCTGTTTCCAGCAAGTACAGTGTATTGGACTGAAGAGGAGCTACTGTTCTTCTCAGTTTCATAAGCAGACTTGAACTAGATATGGTCCGTGTGTGTAGGAAGCACAGTTCTTTTGTTCCGAGCAAGCTCACTGTTCTGGCCCTATAGGAAACACAGTAGAGTAGAAGAGTGCTCTTTTCTCAAAAGCAGAGTGCGTTTCTTGTAAAGCAAGCTAGAGTTTGTTTCCCAGTCCTAAATGGAGTTGAATCACATGCAGTTTCTGGTCCTATGAGCAAGAGTTGTTTTCTGGTAAGAAGAGTCACTATTGCGCTGCCATTGCCATACACAGGACAAATAGCACTGGCGTCTGTTCCCAGCAAGTACAGTGTATTGGATTGAAGAGGATATAATGTTCTTGTCAGTTTCCTAAGCAGACTTGAACTAGAAATGGCCGTGTGAGTAGGAAGTATAGTTTTTTTGTTCTGAGCAAGCTCACTGTTCGGAACACATAGGAAACACAGTAGAGTAGAAGAGTGCTCTTTTCTCAAAAGCAGAGTGTGTTTCATGTAAGGCGAGCTAGCGTTTGTTTCCCAGTCCTAAATGGAGTTGAGTCACATGCAGTTTTTTGTCCTATGAGCAAGAGTTGTTTTCTGGTAAGACAAGTCACTATTGTGCTCCAATGCCATACACCCTGCAAATAGCACTCGCGTCTGTTCCCCGCAAGTACAGTGTATTGGACCTAAGAGAAGCTACTGTTCTTGTTGGTTTCCTAAGCAGAGTTGAACTAGATATGGCCCGTGTGTGTAGGAAGCACAGTTCTTTTGTTCTGAGCAAGCTCACTGTTCGGACCCGATAGGAAACACAATAGAGTAGAAGAGTGCTCTTTTCTCAAATGCAGAGTGTGTTTCAAATAAGGCGAGCTAGCGTTTGTTTCCCAGTCCTAAATGGAGTTGAATCACATGAAGTATCTGGTCCTACGAGCAAGAGTTTTTTTCTGGTAAGAAGAGTCACTATTGCGCTGCCATTGCCATACACAGGACTAATAGCACTGGCGTCTGTTCCCAGCAAGTACAGTGTATTGGATTGAAGAGGATCTACTGTTCTTGTCAGGTTCCTAAGCAGAATTGAACTAGATATGGCCGTGTGTGTAGGAAGCACAGTTCTTTTGTTCTGAGCAAGCTCAATGTTCGGACCCCATAGGAAACACAGTAGAGTAGAAGAGTGCTCTTTTCTCAAAAGCAGAGTGTGTTTTTGTAAGGCGAGCTAGCGTTTGTTTCCTAGTCCTAAATGGAGTTGAATCACATGCAGTTTCTGGTCCTACGAGCAAGAGTTGTTTTCTGGTAAGGAAAGTCACTATTGCGCTCCCATTGCCATACACAGTGCAAATAGCCCTCCCGTCTGTTCCCAGTAATTATAGCGTATTGGACTGAAGAGGAGCTACTGTTGTTCTCAGTTTCCTAAGTAGAGTTGAACTAGATATGGCCCGTGTGTGTAGGAAGCACAGTTCTTATGTTCTGACCAAGCTCACTTTTCGGGACACATAGGAAACACAGTAGAGTAGAAGAGTGCTCTTTTCTCAAAAGCAGAGTGTGTTTCTTGGAAGTCGAGCTAGCGTTTGTTTCCCAGTCCTAAATGGAGTTGAGTCACATGCAGTTTATTGTCCAACGAGCAAGAGTTGTTTTCTGGTAAGACAAGTCACTATTGTGCTCCAATTGCCATACACAGTGCAAATAGCTCTCGCTTCTGTTCCCCACAAGTACAGTGTATCAGACTGAAGAGGAGCTACTGTTCTTGTCAGTTTCCTAAGCAGAGTTGAACTAGATATGGCCCGTGTGTGTAGGAAGCTCAGTTCTTATGTTCTGAGCAAGCTCACTGTTCTGGCCCTATAGGAAACACAGTAGAGTAGAAGAGTGCTCTTTTCTCAAAAGCAGAGTGTGTTTCTTGTAAAGCGAGCTAGAGTTTGTTTCCCAGTCCTAAATGGAGTTGAATCACATGCAGTTTCTGGTCCTACGAACAAGAGTTGTTTTCTGGTAAGGAAAGTCACTATTGCGCTCCCATTGCCCTACACAAGGCAAATAGCACTCGCGTCTGTTCCCCGAAATTACAGTGTATTGGACTGAAGAGGAGCTAGTGTTCTTGTCAGTTTCCTAAGCAGAGTTGAACTAGATATGGCCCGTGTGTGTAGGAAGCACAGTTCTTTTGTTCTGAGCAAGCTCACTGTTCGGACCCCATAGGAAACACAGTAGAGTAGAAGAGTGCTCTTTTCTCAAAAGCAGAGTGTGTTTCATGTAAGGCGAGCTAGCATTTGTATCCCAGTCCTAAATGGAGTTGAATCACATGCAGTTTCTGTTCCTACGAGCAAAAGTTGTTTTCTGGTAAGGAAAGTCACTATTGCGCTCCCATTGCCATACACAGTGCAAATATCACTTGCGTCTGTTCCCAGCAAGTACAGTGTATCGGACTGAAGAAGAGCTACTGTTCTTGTCAGTTTCTTAAGCAGAGTTGAACTAGATATGGCTCGTGTGTAGGAAGCACAGTTCTTTGTTCTGAGCATTCTCACTGTTGTGGCCCTATAGGAAACACAGTAGAGTAGAAGAGTGCTCTTTTCTCTAAAGCAGAGTGTGTTTCTGTAAGGTGAGCTAGCTTTTGTTTCCCAGTCCTAAATGGAGTTGAATCACATGCAGTTTCTGCTCCTACGAGCAAGAGTTGTTGTATGGTAAGAAGAGTCACTATTGTGCTGCCATTGCCATACATAGGACAAATAGCACTGGCGTCTGTTCACAGCACGTACAGTGTATTGGACTGAAGAGGATCTACTGTTCTTGTCAGGTTCCTAAGCAGAATTGAACTAGATATGGCCATGTGTGTAGGAAGCACAGTTCTTTTGTTCTGAGCAAGCTCAATGTTCGGACACCATAGGAAACACAGTAGAGTAGAAGAGTGCTCTTTTCTCAAAAGCAGAGTGTGTTTCTTGTAAGGCGAGCTAGCGTTTGTTTCCCAGTCCTAAATGGAGTTGAGTCACATGCAGTTTCTGGTCCTACGAGCAAGAGTTGTTTTCCAGTAAGAAGAGTCACTATTGTGTTCCATTTGCCATACACAGTGCAAATAGCACTCGCGTCTGTTCCCAGCAAGTACAGTGTATTGGACTGAAGAGGAGCTACTGTTTTCCTCAGTTTCCTAAGCAGAGTTGAACTAGATATGGCCCGTGTGTGTAGGAAGCACAGTTCCTTTGTTCTGAGCAAGCTCACTGTTCGGACCCCATAGGAAGCACAGTAGAGTAGAAGAGTGCTCTTTTCTCAAAAGCAGAGTGTGTTTCATGGAAGGAGAGCTAGCATTTGTATCCCAGTCCTAAATGGAGTTGAACCACATGCAGTTTCTGGTCCTATGAGCAAGAGATGTTTTCTGGTAAGGAAAGTCACTATTGCGCTCCCCTGCCATACACAGTGCAAATAGCACTCGTGTCTGTTCCCAGCAAGTACAGTGTTTCAGACTGAAGAGGAGCTACTGTTCTTGTCAGTTTCCTAAGTAGAGTTGAACTAGTTATGGCCCGTGTGTAGGAAGCACAGTTCTTTTGTTCTGACCAAGCTCACTGTTCTGGCCATATAGGAAACACAGTAGAGTAGAAGAGTGCTCTTTTCTCTAAAGCAGAGTGTGTTTCTTGTAAGGTGAGCTAGCGTTTGTTTCCCAGTCCTAAATGGAGTGGAATCAATGCAGTTTCAGGTCCTAGGAGCAAGAGTTGTTTTCTGGTAAGAAGAGTCACTATTGCGCTGCCATTGCCATACACAGGACAAATAGCACTCGCGTCTGTTCCCAGCAAGTACACTGTATTGGACTGAAGAGGATCTAATGTTCTTGTCAGGTTCCTACGCAGAATTGAATTAGACATGGCCGTGTGTGTAGGAAGCACAGTTCTTTTGTTCTGAGCAAGCTCACTGTTTGGACCCCATAGGAAACACAGTAGAGTAGAAGAGTGCTCTTTTCTCTAAAGCAGAGTGTGTTTCTTGTAAGGAGAGCTAGCGTTTGTTTCCCAGTCCTAAATGGAGTTGAATCACATACAGTTTCTGGTCCTACGAGCAGGAGTTGTTTTCTGGTAAGGAAAGTCACTATTGTGCTCCCATTGCCATACACAGTGCAAATCGCACATGCGTCTGTTCCCAGCAAGTACAGTGTATTGGACTGAAGAGGAGCTACTGTTCTTGTCAGTTTCCTAAGCAGAATTGAACTAGATATGGCCGTGTGTGTAGGAATCACAGTTCTTTTGTTCTGAGCAAGCTCACTGTTCGGAACCTATAGGAAACACAGTAGAGAAGATGAGTGCTCTTTTCTCAAAAGCATAGTGTGTTTCTTGTAAGGCGACTAGCATTTGTTTCCCAGTCCTAAATGGAGTTGAATCACATGCAGTTTCTGGTCCTAAGAGCAAGAGTTTTTTTCTGGTAAGGAAAGACACTATTGTGCTCCCATTGCCATACACAGTGCAAATAGCACTCGCGTCTGTTCACAGCAAGTACAGTGTATCGGACTGAAAAGGATCTACTGTTCTTGTCAGTTTCCTAAGCAGAGTTGAACTAGATATGGCCCGTGTGTGTAGGAAGCACAGTTCTTATGTTCTGAGCAAGCTCACTCTTCTGGCCCTATAGGAAACACAGTAGAGTAGAAGAGTGCTCTTTTCTCAAAAGCAGAGTGTGTTGCTTGGAAAGCGAGCTTTAGTTTGTTTCCCAGTCCTAAATGGAGTTGAATCACATGCAGTTTCTGGTCCTACGAGCAAGAGTTGTTTTCTGGTAAGAAGAGTCACTATTGCGCTGCCATTGCCATACACAGGACAAATAGCACTGGCGTCTGTTCCCAGCAAGTACAGTGTATTGGACTGAAGAGGATCTACTGTTCTTGTCAGGATCCTAAGCAGAATTGAACTAGATATGACCGTGTGTGTAGGAAGCACAGTTTTTTTTCTGAGCAAGCTCACTGTTCGGACCCCATAGGAAACACAGTAGAGTAGAAGAGTGCTCTTTTCTCTAAAGCAGAGTGTGTTTCTTGTAAGGCGAGCTAGCGTTTGTTTCCCGTCCTAAATGGTTTTGAGTCACATGCAGTTTTCTGTCCTATGAGCAAGAGTTGTTTTCTGGTAAGACGAGTCACTATTGTGCTCCAATTGCCATACACAGTGCAAATAGCACTCGCGTCTGTTCTACGAAAGTACAGTGTATTGGACTGAAGAGGAGCTACTGTTCTTCTCAGTTTCCTAAGCAGAGTTGAACTAGATATGCCCCGTGTGTAGGAAGCACAGTTCTCTTGTTCTGAGCAAGCTCACTGTTCGGACCCATATGAAGCACAGTAGAGTAGAAGAGTGCTCTTTTCTCAAAAGCAGAGTGTGTTTCATGGAAGGCCAGCTAGCATTTGTATCCCAGTCCTAAATGGAGTTGAATCACATGCAGTTTCTGGTCCTATGAGCAAGAGTTGTTTTCTGGTAAGGAAAATCACTATTGCGCTCCCATTGCCATACACAGTGCAAATAGCACTCGCGTCTGTTCCCAGCAAGTACAGTTTTCGGACTGAAGAGGAACTACTGTTCTTGTCAGTTTCCTAAGCAGAGTTGAACTAGTTATGGCCTGTGTGTAGGAAGTACAGTTCTTTTGTTCTGACCAAGCTCACTGTTCTGGCCATATAGGAAACACAGTAGAGTAGAAGAGTGCTCTTTTCTCTAAAGCAGAGTATGTTTCTTGTAAGGCGAGCTAGCGTTTGTTTCCCAGTCCTAAATGGAGTTGAATCACATGCAGTTTCTAGTCTTACGAACAAGAGTTGTTTTATGGTAAGAAGAGTCACTATTGCGCTGCCTTGCCATACACAGGACAAATAGCACTGG